>NW_027139818.1:0-90355 GCF_035084215.1 Heptranchias perlo | reverse complement strand
GAATCATCAAATCACCGAATCATCGAATCATCAAATCATCAAATCACCGAATCATCAAATCACCGAATCATCAAATCACCGAATCATCGAATCACCGAATCATCAAATCACCGAATCATCAAATCACCGAATCATCAAATCACCGAATCACCGAATCATCAAATCATCGAGGGTAATTTTAACCCCAAAGAGCGGGTGAGTTGGGGGTTTGTGGGAGGTTAAAATTACAGCTTTTTGAAGCTCGGCCACAACCCGGCTCCAACCCGCCCACTTCCGGGTTTAACCCCGGGGCGTTTGGACGCGGCTCAGCCCAATCCCGGAAGTCCCGCCCCCACTTAATGCCGGCGGGCGGATTGTTAAAGGGGCAATTTACCTCATTGAGATAGTTGAGGTCATTAATTTTTTGTTGATTCTCAGTCTGAAATGAATTGAAGCCTCACCTGCAGGGGTTTCCCGGGGCTTCTGAATCTCGTCAGGTGAGAGGAGGTGAGAATGGCCGATCCATGAGGTGAGTGAGGGCCTTTATTGCACTGCTGGTGGGCCCAGAGGAGGAGGACTGTTCCCTCCAGGCCCAACAAGCTCACCTACTGCGATCGGACCCCCCTGAAGGTCAACCATATCCCCAACAGGGGAGCCCCGCCCACCGCTGCGATCCTCTCCAAGGACCCCCCCCCCCCCCCCGACAATGATCTCTCCCTCCTCTCCGATTCCCGGCTCCTTTCCCTCCCAATTGAGGAACCGATCGGCTCATGTTTTGGGCGAAGATTCTTCGTTAAAACTCTGCTCATATGCTGCGGAACGGGCCGTCGAATCACCAGGCCCGATTTTAACCCATTCTCCCCCAGCGGGAACCGGGTGTAGAATCACCAGGCCCGATTTTAACCCATTCTCCCCCAGCGGGAACCGGGTGTAGAATCACCAGGCCCGATTTTAACCCATTCTCCCCCAGCGGGAACCGGTGTAGAATCACCAGGCCCAATTTTAACCCATTCCCCCCCTGTGGAAACTGGGTGTGGAATCACCAGGCCCGATTTTAACCCACTGCCCCCCCAGTGGGAATCGAGTGTAGAATCACCAGGCCCGATTTTAACCCACTGCCCCCCAGTGGAAACTGGGTGTAGAATCACCAGACCCGATTAGCCAATAACCAGCCGATCAATCCGACTGTCCCGTGGGAAACCCGGAAGCAAAAATAATGACCACGGATTGAGTTGTGATCACAGATTGTGACGCACTCACTTCACTTCCTGGTTCCCCGTGGGAAAATCTACCCCCCCCCCCCCCACCACCCACCCTCGCCGCGGAGTTCTCGACTCCAAGTATAAATCATAACCATAGAATCCTCCAACCTTACAGCCCAGAAGGAGGCCATTCGGCCCATCATGCCTGTGCCGGCTCTTTGAAAGAGCTATCCAATTAATCCCACTCCCCCGCTCTTTCCCCAGAGCCCTGCAAATTTTTCCCCTTCAAGTATTTATCCAATTCCCTTTTGAAAGTTATTATTGAATCTGCTTCCACCGCCCTTTCAGGCAGCGCATTCCAGATCAGAACAACTCGCTGTAAAAAAATTCTCATCTCTCTTTTTGCCAATTACCTTAAATCTGTGTCCTCTGGTTACCGACCACATAACTGAAGTCCCTCATCCCTGGTCCCATTCTAGTAAATCTCCTCTGCACCCTCTCCAAGGCCTTGACATCCTTCCTAAAGTGCGGTGCCCAGAATTGGACACAATACTCCAGCTGGGGTCTAACCAGTGATTAATGGCGTGTAACAGAAAGGCAGTGGATATTAACCCTAACTAGAGCAGGGCAATCACACAACACACAGGTGGATGAGAAATGAGCAGTAATGGCCCGTAGATCAGACATTGTCAGAACAAACATTGCCCTTTGCTGCTCCATTGGGAGCCCGAGAACCATTATATAAAATCACACAGGGCACCTACAGACTCAAAGGGATGTGGAACTCGAGCAACATTCATCTCAGTAAATGTGGAGCCCGTGAGTCTGTCTTTGGGATGAGACGTTAAACCGAGGCCCCGTCTGTCCCCTCAGGTGGACGTAAAAGATCCCACGGCACGATTTCGAAGAAGAGCAGGGGAGTTCTCCCCGGTGTCCTGGGCAATATTTATCCCTCAAACAGCACCTGAACAGATAGATGATCTGGTCATTTATTTCACTGTTTATGTGTGAAAATTGTCTGCTGTGTTTCCTACATTACAACAGTGAGTACATTTCAAAAGTACTTCATTTGCTGTAAAGCACTTTGGGATGTCCTGAGTTTGTGAAAGGCGCTATATAAATGCAAGTCTTTCATTCTCCTCTCATTCAAAACAGCAACACGTGGGGAAGGCAGTGGGTTCAGGTGGGGGTAAGTCACTGCGGCCATTTTAACCTCTCGCCCTCCCACCTGGTTCCTGCTGGGAGAATGGGTTAAAATCGGGCCTGGTGATTCTACGCCTGGTTTCCACTGGGGGAGAATGGGTTAAAATCAGGCCTGGTGATTCTACACCCGGTTCCCGCTGGGGGAGAATGGGTTAAAATTGGGTCTGGTGATTCGACACCCGGTTCCCACTGGGGGAGAATGGGTTAAAATCAGGCCTGGTGATTCTACACTCGTTTCCCGCTGTGGGGGGGGAGTGGGTTAAAATCAGGCCTGGTGATTCTACACCCGGTTCCCACTGGGGGGGAATGGGTTAAAATCGGGCCTGGTAATTCTACACCCGGTTCCCAGTGGGGGGTAGTGGGTTAAAATCGGGCCTGGTGATTCTACGCCCTGTTCCCGCTGGGGTAGAATGGGTTAAAATCGGGCCTGGTGATTCTACGCCCCGTTCCGTAGCATCTGAGCAGAGTTTTAACGAAGAATCTTCGCCCAAAACATGAGCCGATCGGTTCCCTTTGTTTCAGACGCTGACAGACCTGTCGTGTGTTCCCAGCGTTGGTCGTTTACCATTTTACTCTCTGTAAGATCGAGGATTCGTCTGTTCCCATCGTCACCGGAGCAAGAAGTTAAAAAGATGTTTGTGTTAAATTTGAATGATTCCAACACACGACTCGTTCCCTAAAGTGCCTCAGATCAGCTGCGGAGTGAGGATTGGAAGTGGATTTATTCACAAATCAGACTCCGAGAATGTGATCAGTTCAAACAAACAGAGGCTGAACATGGAAATCTATTCAAAGGGGAATATGGAATAATACGTCAGCTGGGAAAACAGAGATTGCACCAAGTGTGTTCATTACAAACTCCAGACACGCTCAACAGCCCATAATTAGTGCTCAGTGATGTAATATTATCCTGTCAGTGTTTATTGCTTTATTACACGGTTCATTTAATGGATCAAAACAGGATTTTAACCTGCGCTCCTGACTCGCTCAGTCATGGGACTGAGAACTGCAGTGACTGGGCCAATAGGAGGGTCGTGTCCCTGATCTCAGTTCACCCGTAGCCCAGGCCCAAAGGGTGGGGGAGGCCCATCATTTCCTGCACCGTTTTCTGTACAGAATCTTTGTGTTAAATCGATGGGCCTCAATCACAGGCTTTGGGCCTGTGCAAAAAAACAATTCCCACTCAATAGAACCTGGTTGGTCCGAGCTGGAGACCAGACTCACAGATAAAGGCGGCTCCACTAATATTTAATTCACTAATATGGCCACGATATTGAGGAATATTAAATCACACGGCCCCAGTCATTTTATACAGGCTGGTAAGATCTCCGATTCCCTCCAATGGTCGGTTCACCCACTCACAGGAAAGGAGAGACTTTTATTTAAGATTCTCCGTATGATCAGCATCGATTTTTATCTCCTTTGTGGTCGTTATATTTACAAATTGGTAAAAAGTAATGGAATATAATTATAATGGGATATAATTGTAATGGAATATAATTGTAATGGGATATAATTGTAATGGGATATAATTGTAATGGGATATAATTGTAATGGAATATAATTGTAATGGGATATAATTGTAAAGTGATATAATTGTAATGTAGATAGAGTAGATCGGGAGAAACTGTTTCCAGTGGCAGGAGGGTCGGTAACCAGAGGACACAGATTTAAGATAATTGGCAAAAAAACCAGAGGGGAGATGAGGAGAATTTTTCACAGCGAGTTGTTCTGATCTGGAATGCGCTGCCTGAAAGGGCGGTGGAAGCAGATTCAATAATAACTTTCAAAAGGGAATTGGATAAATACTTGAAAAGGAGAAATTTGCAGGACTATGGGGAAAGAGCGGGGGAGTGGGACTAATTGGACAGCTCTTTCAAAGAGCTGGCACAGGCACGATGGGCCGAATGGCCTCTTTCTGTGCGGTAAGATTCTGTGTCACTTTTAGCTCAGTAAGATTGAAAATAATGGTCACAGTTTGAAAAGTTTATTTCACTCATTTGATGAACTGGTACGAGTTGGTTTGTGAGTGGTTTTGAAAACAATGTAGGATTTGAGTGGTCCGTTTTCTGCTGGCTTCTCATTTCTCATTGGTACTTTTTTATGCTATTAAGTTGATCACATTTAGTCATTCAGATTCGTGATTGGCGATTTATCAGAGTGATCTTCTTTGAGCCAATCATGACTCTCTGCCCTATACACTTTGAAAATGTGACAGCCCGAGTTGTGACAGCCCGAGGTGTGACAACCCGAAGTGTGACAGTCTGAGGCATGACACCCCGAGGTGTGATACTGTGTGATGCGACCCTTGAGGTGTGACCCTGTGAGGTGTGACACCCCGAGGTGTGACACTCTGTGACGGGACCCCTGAGGTGTGACACTCTGACATGTGACACTCTGAGGTGTGACACTCTGAGGTGTGACACTTTTAAGGTGTGATATTCTGAGGTGTGAATCCTTGAGGTGTGATGCCCTGAACTGTGACATCTTAAGGTGTGACACCTCTAGTCCAAACTGTCAGCTGTGACCCTCTGAGAGCTGTGATGTGACAGGTCCATGCTCCACACAAGACTTTACAGATAGTCACACATAATTACAGATATTCTCTATAAAACGGTATTTGCCAAACATTCTGTTGGTGAAGGTCTCGGGGGGAAATGAGTCCCAGTGATTATGGGATGTCATCAGCCTGTTGTGGAGAGAGAGAGAGTTTGAAACTGTCCAATTACTGATTGTCGAGCTGTGTGATGACTGTATTTTACACGGTGATTATTATGGTGAAATGGGAGATGTTTTATTGAGAGTGTCAGTTATTACTGATGCAGCAAAACAGACGGCCGATATTTGGAAAGTGTCCATGTGTGGAACTCCTGAACTGACTGGACGGGAAAGTATTGAGAATGAGCCTCGATTTATAGTCAGTGCAGAAATATTGCAGAAATATGGAGTGAGAATTTCCTGATTGGTGAATTCATTGAGACGACGACAACAACAACAACAACTTGCATTTATATAGCGCCTTTAACATAGTAAAACATCCCAAGGCGCTTCACAGGAGCGTAAATCAGACAAAAATTGACACGGAGCCACATAAGGAGATATTAGGACAGGAGACCAAAAGCTTGGTCAAAGAGATGGGTTTTCAGAAGGGTCTTAAAGGAGGAGAGAGAGGGGGAGAGGGGGAGAGGTTTAGGGAGGGAATTCCAGAGCTTGGGGCCGAGGCAGCTGAAGGCACGGCCGCCAATGGTGGGGTGAAGGGAGTGGGAGATGGGCAAGAGGCACAGAGATCTCGGAGGGTTGTAGGGCTGGAGGAGGTTTCAGAGATGGGGAGGGGTGAGGCCAGGGAGGGATTTGAACATGAGGATGGGAATTTTAAATTCGAGGCATGAGTGGACCAAATATATATCGCAATTATATAAATGCAGCCTCATAAATGACCCTCAGTAAATTTCAACATAGTATTGTTATTATTGATAATCAAAGATATGAAGATTTTCTGGTCGAGTGGTTATGTTACTGTTTGTCCAGTAATCCAAAGGCTGGAACCAATAATCCAGAGAACAAGAGTTCAAATCCCACCCGGGCAGTTTGAGAATTTAAACTCAGTTTTAAAAATCTGGAAATAAAAATCTGGTCTCAGTAAAAGTGACCATGAAACTGTCGGATTGTCGTAAAAACCCAACTGACCCACTGATACACACACCAGCCGTCCTTACCCGGTCTGGGCCTATATGTGACTCCAGTCCCACACCAACGTGGTTGACCCTTAACCTCCCTCTGAAGTGGCCGAGTGAGACACTCAGTTTGTATCAAACCCGCTCCCAGTGGTTCAAGAAGAAGGCCCAGCACCACCTTCTCAGGGCAACTAGGGATGGGCAATAAATGCCGGCCTTGCCAGCGACGCCCACATCCCCAGAATGAATAAAAAATAACACACCAGCACCTTAAACTATGTGAAAATAATCACATCCCGAATGCTGATGGTAAATAATTCATTCTGATTCCCAATGGATGGAGAATATATGAACCTGGTGCTAATGTCACCGTATAAACTGTCTCTTCATTCCACTGTTCTCAGAATTAATGCGCTTTGTGAGAAACTTCAATAGTTCAGCAAGTGATAAATATTTAACACCCAAACCTCAATGTTCACTTTAATCGAGGGTGGAGAAGGAATGATTTTGGCCTAAATTTTAACCCATTGTGGGCAGGGGGGGAGCAGTAAAAATTGTTTTAATGACTGGGCCCAGAGCTGGGGGGGGTTTCAGATCTGATTCTCGCTCAGAGTTAAATGATTGTGTTTGTTTCCCTGGTGAGGGACAAAAAATGCCGTCAGATTTCAGATTCCGCTCTGCCCCCGAGTCTCGGCCTCAGCTCATGTTTCCCGCTGCGTTTCTCAATTCTCCCAGTTTTTATTTTGATCGATCGGGCCGTCCAGGATCTAATTACCTCGAGCTCTGCTCATTTATCCTCACCCTGTTTACACATTTTAACGCTGTAAATCCTGTTAAATTAGCAGAGCTGGGAGTTGCGGGATTGGGATGAATTCAGACGGTGTGATTCCAGCCCCAGTCCTTCGATATCCCGGGTATTAATCTCACTCCAGTTATCATCATTCACTCTGCGTTAAAACATTTTCTTTTTGCTGTTTCTATTTGTTTTAATCCCCTTCCCTCTCCCTCCCAGCTGCTCCTAGTTGGTCTGAGGTTCCACAGCTCTGGTCACCCCCTCACCCCCCCAGTACCTCACCCCCAAGTGGCCATTGTTCATGTGATGGTGAATGTCAGCTGGATATTTGACCTTGGGGGGAATCCTGTCTCCAACCAGTGGTTGAAGATGTTCCATAAACAGCGATGTGATAATGACCAGATAATCTGTTTTATGATGTTGGTTAAGAACATAAGAACATAACATAAGAAATAGGAGCAGGAGTGGGCCATTCGGCCCCTCGAGTCTCCTCCGCCATTCAATCAAATCATGGCTGACCTTTGACCTCAACTGGGTGCGGTAGCATAGTGGTTATGTTACTGGACTAGTAATCCAGAGGACTAATATTCTGGAGTCATGAGTTCAAATCCCACTACGGCAGCTGGGGAATTTAAATTCAGTTAATTAAATAAAAATCTGAAATAAAAAAAAATAGTATCAGTAATGGTGGCCATGAAACTACGGATTTCTGTAAAAAACCCATCTGATTCACTGATGCCCTTTAGGGAAGGAAACCTGCCGTCCTTACCCGGTCTGGCCTGTACATGACTCCAGACCCACAGCAATGTGGTTGATTCTTAATCGCCCTCTGAAATGGCCGAGCAAGCCACTCAATTGTTCAAGTTGGTGGCTCACCACCACCTTCTCAAGAGCAATTAGGGATGGGCAATAAATGCTGGCCCTGCCAGCGACACCCACATCCCATGAACTCCACTTTCCTGCCCGATCTCCATTTCTCCATATCCCTTGATTCCCCGAGAGTCCAGAAATCTATCGGTCTCAGCCTTGAATATATTCAATGACTGAGCATCCACAGCCCTCTGTGGTAGAGAATTCCAAAGATTCACAACCCTCTGAATGAAGAGATTTCTCCTCATCTCAGTCTTAAATGGCCGACCCCTTATCCTGAGACTATGCCCCCTCGTTCTAGACTCTCCAGCCAGGGGAAACAATCTCTCAGCATCTACCCTGTCAAGCCCCCTCAGAATCTTAAGGGATAAATATTGGCCAGGACATTAATCGGCTGATGTTCAAACCCAGAGTCCTGGGGAATTCAATCAGCGACTGTGTGATTTGCCTCTCACTCTCCTTCAGATTGTGAGGCTGTCATTTTGATCCTTGTTTCCTCCCTTCATGCCCAGTAATAGCTGACATTCCGACCTTTGGGAAGTCCCGATCAGGGATTATATATATTGTGAATTAATCCTACACTTCCCACAAGAATGGAACTGTCACTGGGAGCGTTTAGTATTCTCTCACTCCTCATCTCCCCTCAGGCCGAACAGTTATAGGCCGGTCAGTCTTACCTCGGTGGTGGGTAAACTATTAGAATCAATACTGAGAGACAGGATAAACTGTCACTTGGAAAGGCATGGTTTAATCAGGGATAGTCAGCATGGATTTGTTCAGGGAAGGTCATGCCTTACAAATCTGATTGAATTCTTTGAGGAAGTGACAAGGAGGATTGATGAGGGTAGTGCAGTGGATGTTGTCTACATGGATTTTAGTAAGGCATTTGACAAGGTCCCACATGGCAGACTGGTCAGAAAGGTAAAAGCCCATGGGATACAGGGAAATGTGATGAATTGGATCCAAAATTGGCTCAGTAACAGGAAACAAAGGGTAAAAGTCGATGGGTGTCTTAGTGAATGGAAATCTGTTTCCAGTGGTGTCCCACAGGGCTCAGTGTTGGGTCCCTTGCTGTTTGTGGTTTATATTAATGATTTGGACTTGATTGGCAAACTTGCAGACGACACAAAAATTGTCCGTGTAGTTGATAGTGAAGAGGATAGCTGTAGACTCCAAGAAGATATCAATGGGTTGGTGGAGTGGGCAGAAAAGTGGCAAATGGAGTTCAACCCGGAGAAGTGTGAGGTAATGCACTTAGGGAGGGCAAACAGTAAAAGGGAATACGCAGTAAACGGGAATATATTGAGAGGGGTAGAGGAAGTGAGAGACCTTGGAGTGCATGTGCACAGGTCCCTGAAGGTGGCAGTACAGGTAGATAAGGTTGTGAAGAAGGCATACGGAATGCTCTCCGTTATTAGCCGAGGTACAGAATACAAAAGCAGGGATGTAATGATGGAACTGTATAAAACGCTGGTAAGGCCACAGCTGGAATATTGTGCGCAGTTCTGGTCACCACATTACAGGAAGGATGTAATTGCTCTGGAGAGAGTGCAGAGAAGATTTACAAGAATGTTGCCAGGGCTTGAAAATTACAGCTATGAGGAGAGATTGGATAGGCTGTGGTTGTTTTCCTTGGAGCAGAGGAGGCTGAGGGGAGACTTGATTGAGGTGTACAAAATTATGAGGGGCCGAGATAGAGTAGACAGGAAGTACCTGTTTCCCCTAGCGGAGAGTTCAAGAACTAGAGGACATAGATTTAAGCTGATTGGCGGAAGGATTAGAGGGGACATGAGGAAAAACTTTCTTACCCAGAGGGTGGTGGGTGTATGGAATTCGCTGCCCGAATTGGTGGTAGAGGCAGGGACCCTCAACTCTTTTAAAAAGTACCTGGACCTGCACCTAAAGTGCTGTAAGCTGCAGGGCTACGGACCGGGAGCTGGAAGGTGGGATTAGAATGGGCACCTGGTTGTTCTTCGAGCTGGTGCGGACACGATGGGCCGAATGGCCTCCTTCTGTGCTGTATCTTTTCTATGTTCCATGGTTCTATATTCTTTTGCTGATTACCTTAAATCTGTGTTCTCTGGTCACCGACCCTCCTGCCAATGAAAACAGTTTCTCCTTATTGACTCTATCGAAACTCTTCATGATTTTGAACACCTCGATCAAATCTCCCCTTAACCTTCTCTGCTCTGAGGAGAACAATCCCAGCTTCTCCAGTCTCTCCACATAACTGAAGTCCCTCATCCCTGGTCCCATTCTAGTAAATCTCTTCTGCACCCTCTCCAAGGCCTTGACATCCTTCCTAAAGTGCGGTGCCCAGAATTGGACACAATTCTCCAGCTGGGTCCTGACCGGTGTTTTATAAAGGTTTAGCATAACTTCCTCGCTTTTGTACTCTATGCCCCTATTTATAAAGCCCAGAATCCTGTACACTATTTTAACAGCCTTATTAACTTGTCCTGTCACCTTCAATGATTTGTGTACATCCACCCCCAGGTCTCTCTGTTCCTGCACCCCCTTTAAAATTGTACCATTTAGTTTTCATTCTTCTGACCAAAGTGAATCTCTTCACACTTCTCTTAATATAAATCAAAAAGAGCAGTGGTCCCAACACCGAGCCCTGGGGGACACCACTGTAAACTTCCCTCCAGTCTGAAAAACAACCGCTCACCACTACTCTCTGCTTTCTGTCCCTCAGACAATTTCATCCCCACACTCCCACTGTCCCTTTAATCTCATGGCTTCACATTTGCTGACAAGTCATAGAGTCATAGAGTTATACAGCACGGATAGAGGCCCTTCGGCCCATCGTGTCCGCGCCGGCCATCAGCCCTGTCTACTCTGATCCCATATTCCAGCATTTGGTCCGTAGCCTTGTATGCTATGGCATTTCAAGTGCTCATCCAAATGCTTCTTGAATGTTGTGAGGGTTCCTGCCTCCACAACCCTTTCAGACAGTGAGTTCCAGACTCCAACCACCCTCTGGGTGAAAAAGTTCTTTCTCAAATCCCCTCTAAACCTCCCGCCTTTTACCTTGAATCTATGTCCCCTTGTTATAGAACCCTCAACGAAGGGAAAAAGCTCCTCAGTATCCATCCTATCTGTGCCCCTCATAATTTTGTACACCTCAATCATGTCCCCCCTCAGCCTCCTCTGCTCCAAGGAAAACAAACCCAATCTTCCCAGTCTCTCTTCATAGCTGAAGCGCTCCAGCCCTGGTAACATCCTGGTGAATCTCCTCTGCACCCTCTCCAAAGCGATCACATCCTTCCTGTAGTGTGGCGACCAGAACTGCACACAGTACTCCAGCTGTGGCCTAACCAGTGTTTTATACAGCTCCATCATAACCTCCTTGCTCTTATATTCTATGCCTCAGCTAATAAAGGCAAGTATCCCATATGCCTTCTTTACCACCTTATCTACCTGTTCCGCCGCCTTCAGGGATCTGTGAACTTGCACACCAAGATCCCTCTGACCCTCTGTCTTGCCTAGGGTCCTCCCATTCATTGTGTATTCCCTTGCCTTGTTAGTCCCTCCAAAGTGCATCACCTCGCACTGTTATGTGTTTTGAAAGTCCAATATTATGTATAATATATATACACATTCATATAGATATAAATATGTGTATATATGGGGTTAATGTATTTAAATATATAAATAAGTGTGTACACTTACATATACCTGCATGTCCTTCTGTACACAAACACACACACGTGTATATTGATATAAACCCATTGCCCCCGCCCTTGTCCCACACACAGGACTCTGCCCCTCACTCATTCCCCTGGAACACTGAGGGGACCCAGCCTGAGGAAGGGGATTTACAGGGAGAGTGAGACTGGCCGCGGTGAGGGGGAGGCTGCTCATTTATTCCAGGCTCCAGTTTTCGATCGCTGTCTGTATCCCAGCCATCAGCCCACAGGCAGTGTGTGCAAAGCTTTCACAGACCAGCATTAACACTGAATTAAAGGGCTGGACGGCCCCAATGTGCCGAGTGATTAGTTTCCCGTCTTGGTTCATTCAGTGCGGATGCTGCCGTGGATCGGGGGCTGGACGTGTCGAGCTATCGAGAGAGGGGAACATTCGCCCGTCTCCAGTGAACACACGACTCTCACAAACCAACCGGGATAAAACTGGAAGCTTTAAAGTGGAGCTGGGTCGGTCCAATCAGTCCTGGGAATAATCCGTGCAGGAAATAACCTTCAGAAATAGGCGGTGAGTGAGAGAGAGAGAAATCGGGGGCTCCGGGCAGGTGGATCTAGATTATTGCAGCCCAACACCATCCATTTATTACAGTGTGTGGACAGTGTACAGCCCACAGCAACAACAACAACTACCTGCATTTATATAGCGCCTTTAAGGTAGGGAAACCTCCCAAGGCCCTTCACAGGAGGGGATTATCAGACAGAATTTACACCGAGTCACATAAGGAGATATTAGGACAGGAGACCAAAAGCTTGGTCAAAGAGGTGGGTTTTAAGGAGCGTCTTAAAGGAGGAGAGAGAAGGGGAGAGGGGGAGAGGTTTAGGGAGGGAATTCCAGAGCTCAGGGACTCGGCAGCTGAAGGCACGGCCGCCAATGGTGGAGCGATTAAAATCGGGGATGGACAAGAGGCCAGAATTGGAGGAGTGCAGAGATCTCGGAGGGTTGTAGGGCTGGAGGAGGTTACAGAGATAGGGAGGGGCTAGGCCATGGAGGGATTTGATCACAAGGATGAGAATTTTAAAATCGAGGCGTTCCCGGACCGGGAGCCAGTGTAGGTCAGTGAGCACAGGGGGTGATGGGTGAACGGGACTCGGTGCGAGTTAGGATACGGGCATCAGAGTTTTGAATGAGCTTTAGGGAGGATAAAGATCATTGTTTTATTCCAGTTTATACACGGTTCAGTAACACTTCCTGGTTTTATTCTGACAGCAGAGTGTTCAATTTCGAAGCTCTGTTTTTATTTTGATCGATTTCTTTGTCTTCAGATATCTTTTAAATCTAATCTCAGGATCTGTTTACAGAACTCTCTCTAAATCCCAGAGTAAATTAAAGAGAGTAGGGATAATGGGAAGGGACTCACATTGGCCGGATGTGACGAGTGGAGTCCCGCAGGGATCTGTCTCGGGGCCTCAATTATTCACAATATTTATTAACGACTTAGATGAAGGCATAGAAAGTCTCATATCTAAGTTTGCCGATGACACAAAGATTGGTGGCATTGTAAGCAGTGTAGATGAAAACATAAAATTACAAAGCGATATTGATAGATTAGGTGAATGGGCAAAACTGTGGCAAATGGAATTCAATGTAGACAAATGTGAGGTCATCCACTTTGGATCTAAATGGTAAAAAGTTAAAAACAGTGGATGTCCAAAGGGACTTAGGGGTTCAGGTACATCGATCATTGAAGTGTCATGAACAGGTGCAGAAAATAATCAATAAGGCTAATGGAATTCTGGCCTTTATATCTAGAGGACTGGAGTACAAGGGGGCAGAAGTTATGCTGCAGCTATACAAAACCCTGGTTAGACCGCACCTGGAGTACTGTGAGCAGTTCTGGGCATCGCACCTTCGGAAGGACATATTGGCCTTGGAGGGAGTGCAGCGTAGGTTTACTAGAATGGTACCTGGACTTCAAGGGTTAAGTTACGAGGAGAGATTACACAAATTGGGGTTGTATTCTCTGGAGTTTCGAAGGTTAAGGGGTGATCTGATCGAAGTTTATAAGATATTAAGGGGAACAGATAGGGTGGATAGAGAGAAACTATTTCCGCTGGTTGGGGATTCTAGGAGTAGGGGGCACAGTCTAAAAATTAGAGCCAGACCTTTCAGGAGCGAGATTAGAAAACATTTCTACACACAAAGGGTGGTAGAAGTTTGGAACTCTCTTCCACAAACGGCAATTGATACTAGCTCAATTGCTAAATTTAAATGTGCGATAGATAGCTTTTTGGCAACCAAAGGTATTAAGGGATATGGGCCAAAGGCAGGTATATGGAGTTCGATCACACATCGGCCATGATCTTATCAAATGGCGGAGCAGGCACGAGGGGCTGAATGGCCTCCTCCTGTTCCTATAAATCCCTGGTTAATGCTCGTGTTGTTCTGGGGTTTCTGAAACTGCCCCGTTAATTGTTGGATATTGTTTCTTGGGAGAACAGTGTGGAGCTGTGTTTGGGGAGAGAATTCCTCTCACCCTTTATATCATTTATTAAACTCAATTCCAAATTTACTCTGGTTTCCAGTCAGGACTGAAACATCTGGAATATTAATGATGAATAATAATGAGAGAGCTGTTACTAAACGATGGAGGTTCGTTAGGAGACGGAGGCTGGTGTGAGTCAGTTTAACACAGAGAGCCCGTGTTAGTGAGAGAGAGAGTCAGACACACAGAGCAGTGTATAAACCCCTTCGTACCTGCCCTGTTACACCGGTGGGAGCTCGATCCACTCATGCATTTTATAACATGATTACTGATCATTAAAGAAAGAATTGCATTTATATCGGGCCTTTCACCACCTCAGGGTGTCCCAAAGGGCTTCACAGACAATTGCATTCTTTCAAAATTGTAGTCACTGTTGTAATGTAGGAGACACAGCAGACAATTTGTACACAGCAAGATCCCACAAACAGCAATGAGATAATGACATCATCTGTTTTAGTGATGTTGGTTGAGGGATAAATATTGGCCGGGACATTGGGGAGAAATCTCCTGCTCTTCCTCAAAATAGTGTCACAGGATCGTTTACATCCACCTGAGAGGACAGACGGGGCTTTGGTTTAATGTCTCATCCCAAAGACGGCACCTCCAACAGTGCAGCGCTCTCTCAGTATTGCCCCTCGGACAGTGCAGCACTCCCTCAGTACTGACCCTCTGACAGTGCAGCACTCCCTCAGTACTGTCCCTCGGACAGTGTGGCACTCCCTCAGTACTGACCCTCGGACAGAGCAGCACTCCCTCAGTACTGCCCCTCGGACAGTGCAGCACTCCCTCAGTACTGCCTCTCGGAAAGTGCAGCACTCCCTCAGTACTGACTCTCTGACAGTGCTGCACCCCCTCAGTACTGCCCCTCGGACAGTGCAGCGCTCCCTCAGTACTGACCCTCCGACAGTGCAGTGCTCCCTCAGTACTGACCCTCCGACAGTGCAGTGCTCCCTCAGTACTGTCCCTCGGACAGTGTGGCACTCCCTCAGTACTGACCTTCGGACAGTGCGGCACTCCCTCAGTACTTACCCTCGGACAGAGCAGCACTCCCTCAGTACTGCCCCTCGGACAGTGCAGCACTCCCTCAGTACTGACCCTCCGACAGTGCAGCACTCCCTCAGTACTGACCCTCCGACAGTGCAGCACTCCCTCAGTACTGACCCTCTGACAGTGCAGCACTCCCTCAGTACTGTCCCTCGGACAGTGTGGCACTCCCTCAGTACTGACCCTCGGACAGAGCAGCACTCCCTCAGTACTGCCCCTCGGACAGTGCAGCACTCCCTCAGTACTGCCTCTCGGAAAGTGCAGCACTCCCTCAGTACTGACTCTCTGACAGTGCTGCACCCCCTCAGTACTGCCCCTCGGACAGTGCAGCGCTCCCTCAGTACTGACCCTCCGACAGTGCAGTGCTCCCTCAGTACTGACCCTCCGACAGTGCAGTGCTCCCTCAGTACTGACCCTCCGACATTGCAGCACTCCCTCAGTACTGACCCTCCGACAGTGCAGTGCTCCCTCAGTACTGACCCTCCGACAGTGCAGTGCTCCCTCAGTACTGACCCTCCGACATTGCAGCGCTCCCTCAGTACTGACCCTCCAACAGTGCAGTGCTCCCTCAGTACTGACCCTCCGACAGTGCAGTGCTCCCTCAGTACTGACCCTCCGACATTGCAGCACTCCCTCAGTACTGACCCTCCGACAGTGCAGTGCTCCCTCAGTACTGACCCTCCGACAGTGCAGTGCTCCCTCAGTACTGACCCTCCGACATTGCAGCACTCCCTCAGTGCTGCACTGGGAGTGTCCGCCTGGATTATGTGCTCCAATCTCTGGAGTGGGACTTGAACCCATGACCTTCTGACTCATTGGTGAGTTTGCTGCCCACTGAGCCCAGTCAGTGAATTATTTTATTTTCTCAGCCCTCAGACAGTTTGACTCCAGTCTGTTGCAGGAAATCCATCTCTGTCCGTCCGTCTCCCGCCTGTCTGAGCCCCAGTCACACCTCATATAAAGCTCATTACAGATTTTACAATCACTGCAACTCTCCTTATTAACGTCAGTCCCTGATTAACCCCAGTCTCTGTTAACCCCAGTCCCGGATTAACACCAGTCCCTGATTAACCCCAGTCCCGGATTAACCCCAGTCTCTGTTAACCCCAGTCCCGGATTAACACCAGTCCCTGATTAACCCCAGTCCCGGATTAACCCCAGTCCCTGATTAACCCCAGTCTCTGATTAACCCCAGTCCCGGATTAACACCAGTCCCTGATTAACCCCAGTCCCGGATTAACCCCAGTCCCTGATTAACGCCAGTCCAGGATTAACCCCAGTCCAGGATTAACCCCAGTCCCTGATTAACCCCAGTCCCTGATTAACGCCAGTCCCTGATTAACCCCAGTCTCTGATTAACCCCAGTCCCTGATTAACCCCAGTCTCTGATTAACCCCAGTCCCTGATTAACCCCAGTCTCTGATTAACCCCAGTCCCTGATGAACCCCAGTCCCGGATTCCCTTTCTCTTGCCGTGTGTTTCTGAATGTAAATCCCTGTCACTGGGAGGCAGCAGCCGAGGTCCCGACCCCCGGTCTCAGGGTCTGTTACTGTCCGGTGCCCAAACACACGGCCGAGGGTTTGATCGAGTCGATGGTCCAGACAGTGATCTGAAGCAGGTCGATCTGGGTGTGTCGCGACTCACTGATCCGGATTAACGGGCTGAGGATTTGCTGATGCAACAATTTAGATGCCTGAAGGACAGAAGTTTATTGGGTGAGTCTCTCCGATCGGGGCACTGGGCGAGTTGGTGACTGAGGGCTTCGGACGGGGAAATTTGCGGACAATTCCAGATTAGGAGGTGTGGTTAATTCTTCAGAAGGTTAAAGGAAGCTGCTGAGGGATATTGATGAGATGGGGAATGGGCTGGACAGGGGCAGAGGGATATTGATGAGATGGAGAATGGGCTGGACAGGGGCAGAGGGATATTGATGAGATGGGGAATGGGCTGGACAGGGACAGAGGGATATTGATGAGATGGAGAATGGGCTGGACAGGGGCAGAGGGATATTGATGAGATGGGGAATGGGCTGGACAGGGGCAGAGGGATATTGATGAGATTGGGAATGGGCTGGACAGGGGCAGAGGGATATTGATGAGATGGGGAATGGGCTGGACAGGGGCAGAGGGATATTGATGAGATGGGGAATGGGCTGGACAGGGGCAGAGGGATATTGATGAGATGGGGAATGGGCTGGACAGGGGCAGAGGGATATTGATGAGATGGGGAATGGGCTGGACAGGGGCAGAGGGATATTGATGAGATGGGGAATGGGCTGGACAGGGCCCGATGGGATTCAATGTCAGTCAGTGCGAGGTGATGCATTTTGGTTAAATAAACAACTGCAGTAATTATACTGTGAATGGGAGTGGGTTCAGGACTGTGGGGAGCAGAGGGATTTGGGGGAGGACAGGGTCACAGGTCATTAAAGGCACCACCTCAGGGGGAGAAGGCTGTAAAAAGCTCATGGAATTGTAGGTTTCACCTCAAGAAGGCATTCGACAAGGTGCCACATAAAAGATTATTACTTAAGATAAAAAATCACGGGATTGGGGGTAATATTCTGGCATGGGTGGAGGATTGGTTATCGAACAGGAAGCAGAGAGTTGGGATAAATGGTTCATTTTCGGACTGGCAACCAGTAACCAGTGGTGTTCCACAGGGGTCGGTGCTGGGTCCCCAACTCTTTACAATCTATATTAACGATTTGGAGGAGGGGACCGAGTGCAACATATCAAAATTTGCAGATGATACAAAGATGGGAGGGAAAGTAGAGAGTGAGGAGGACATAAAAAACCTGCAAGGGGATATAGACAGGCTGGGTGAGTGGGCGGAGATTTGGCAGATGCAATATAATATTGGAAAATGTGAGGTTATGCACTTTGGCATGAAAAATCAGAGAGCAAGTTATTTTCTTAATGGCGAGAGACTGGAAAGTACTGCAGTACAAAGGGATCTGGGGGTCCTAGTGCAAGAAAATCAAAAAGTTGGTATGCAGGTGCAGCAGGTGATCAAGAAAGCCAACGGAATGTTGGCTTTTATCGCTAGGGGGATAGAATATAAAAATAAGGAGGTATTGCTGCAGTTATATAAGGTATTGGTGAGACCGCACCTGGAATACTGCATACAGTTTTGGTCTCCATACTTAAGAAAAGACATACTTGCTCTCGAGGCAGTACAAAGAAGGTTCACTCGGTTAATCCCGGGGATGAGGGGGCGGACATATGAGGAGAGGTTGAGTAGATTGGGACTCTACTCATTGGAGTTCAGAAGAATGAGAGGCGATCTTATTGAAACATATAAGATTGTGAAGGGTCTTGATCGGGTGAATGCAGTAAGGATGTTCCCAAAGATGGGTGAAACTAGAACTAGGGGGCATAATCTTAGAATAAGGGGCTGCTCTTTCAAAACTGAGATGAGGAGAAACTTCTTCACTCAGAGGGTGGTAGGTCTGTGGAATTTGCTGCCCCAGGAAGCTGTGGAAGCTACATCATTAGATAAATTTAAAACAGAAATAGACAGTTTCCTAGAAGTAAAGGGAATTAGGGGTTATGGGGAGCGGGCAGGAAATTGGACATGAAGCTGAGTTCGGATTGGTCAATGCCCTGTGGGTGGCGGAGAGGGCCCAGGGGCTGAGTGGCCGGGTCCTGCTCCGACTTCTTGTGTTCTTTAGATTTGTGGTTGGGATCAGATCAGCCATGATCTTATTGAATGGCGGAGCAGGCTCGAGGGGCCGATTGGCCTACTCCTGCTCCAATTTCTTATGTTCTTATGTTCTAAAAGGTGTAGAATATAAAAACCAAGAGGTAATGATGAACCTAAATAAACCTTAATAAGACCTCAGTTAGAGGACTGTGTACAGTATTGGGCTCCACACTGTAGGAAGCATATTGGGGTTTAGAGAGAGTAAAATACAGATTCACTGGGACGCTGCCTGGAGTGAGGGAAATAAATACCAAGAAAGACCAGAAAATGGGGTCTCTGTTTTTCTCTCTCTCTTTGTCTCTCTGTCTCTGAATGTTTCTCTCTCTCTTTCTGTCTCGCTCTGTATCTGTCTGTTTCTCTCTCTTTGTCTGTCTCTCTCTGTCTGTCCCTCTGTCTCTGTCAGTCTGTGTCTGTTTCTCTGATTTGTAAGATTTCTTGGAAAAATCTGTCTGTGTCTGTTTCTCTGTGTCTCTGTATCTGTCTCTGTCTATTTCTCTCTCCCTGCACCTCTATCTGTCTGTACATGTCTGTCTTTCTCTCTCTTTCTCCCTCTCTCTCGGGGAGTGAATGAGATGGGATCTTACAGAATCGTGTATGATACTAAGTGGAATGGAAAAGGTTAATCCCCAGTCACTATTTTAAATTAAACCGTGACTGCAGGAGACACAGGTACAGACTGGGAAAAGGCAGGTTCAGGACTGGTGTCAGGAAGCACTTCACACAGAGAGTGACCAATATCTGAAATTAGTCCCGGAGCAGGGGAGTGGGACTGAAACCTCTGGGGCCATTCACAAGGGTCAGTTGGAGGCTGTGATGGGCGGGGCTGGGGGATTTGTAGGATTTCTTGGAAAGGTGGGGCTGGATGGGCCGAATGGCCTCTCTCTGCGTCTCTCTTAAAGCTGCCGGACTTGTCTTCATTTCTCAAGTTAAATGTCGTGGTGTGAGGGGGAGCAGGAGGTACGAAGGGTCCAAGAACCCCATCACCCCAAGGTTTATGTGTTTAATCCTTCCATAGAATTGTACGGTACAGGAGGAGGCCTTTCGGCCCATCGTGCCTGTGCCAGCTCTCTGAAAGAGCTGTCCAATTAATCCCACTCCCCCGCTCTTTCCCCATAGCCCTGTATAGATGGAGCATCAGTCAGCTCTCCCGGGAATGGGGTCGGCAACTCTGGTTGGACATGTTCCTGGAGGTTTCATCACATGACCTCTCACCTCCAAACACCCCACCCCACACTCCCGTCATTGGTCGCCCGACACATCCATCCGAGTGACTCCCCACCCCCTCACTCCCACCATTGGTCGCTCAACACGTCCATCCTCATGATGACCCGCCTCCACACACCCACCATTGGTCACCCAACACATCCATCCTCATGACGACCCGCCTCCACACACCCACCATTGGTCACCCAACACATCCATCCTCATGACGACCCGCCTCCACACACCCACCATTGGTCACCCAACACGTCCATCCTCATGATGACCCGCCTCCACACACCCACCATTGGTCACCCAACACATCCATCCTCATGACAACCCGCCTCCACACACCCACCATTGGTCACCCAACACATCCATCCTCATGACGACCCGCCTCCACACACCCACCATTGGTCACCCAACACATCCATCCTCATGACGACCCGCCTCCACACACCCACCATTGGTCACCCAACACGTCCATCCTCATGATGACCCGCCTCCACACACCCACCATTGGTCACCCAACACGTCCATCCTCATGATGACCCACCTCCACACACCCACCATTGGTCACCCAACACATCCATCCTCATGACGACCCGCCTCCACACACCCACCATTGGTCACCCAACACATCCATCCTCATGACGACCCACCTCCACACACTCGCCATTGGTCACCCAACACGTCCATCCTCATGATGACCCACCTCCACACACCCACCATTGGTCACCCAACACGTCCATCCTCATGACGACCCGCCTCCACACACCCACCATTGGTCACCCAACACGTCCATCCTCATGATGACCCACCTCCACACACCCACCATTGGTCACCCAACACGTCCATCCTCATGATGACCCACCTCCACACACTCGCCATTGGTCACCCAACACGTCCATCCCACACCGAGCGGAAAGTGAACAGACTCTTTGTTACCCGATTGGATGATTCTTGACTGTCAGTCAAACAACCAATTTCCCCCCATCTCCAATATTTTTACAATTAATAAATGAAAATACTCAAAGAAAATGTAAACTACGTACCATTTTTTAATGGCCCCATGATGTTTCTTCCCCGGTTTGCTTGCAGCGGTGTCCTGGAGATTAATCTTTTATTCCTGGAGACTCCAGGACAATCCTGGAGGGTCGGCAACCCGACCTGGGAATGTTGTAAACAGAAACAGGACCGATCCCTGAAGTGAAACAGACATCAAACCCCAGCCCTGGACTTTCACCTCCTCTCCCCCATATTATTAAAACTGTAATTACTTCACATTTCTTGTAGTATCTTTATTCATATTTATCAGTAACAGTAGAACACATTTCACAAGCCCAAATCCGGGCTGAATATCGGATTCATTTTGATTCGGACAAATTTGAGTGTTAATGAAATCGGATAGTTTAATGCAGCGGGGCTTTAGGACCGCGGGGAAGCCTCAGGTGGGACCCATTGGTCAGAGTAACTCGGCGGGCTTTAGGACCGCGGGGAAGCCTCAGGTGGGTTGATGTTTCCAGTCTGTATCTGCTCCTGGATTGAGATTTTATTTCTCTCTCTGTGAATCTCTCCGGGACCGGGCCGGTCTCTCTCTCCCCATCTATTCCCCCCTCTCCCCATCTATTCCCCCTCTCCCCATCTATTCCCCCCCTCTCCCCATTTATTCCCCCCTCTCTCCATCTATTCCCCCCTCTCCCCATCTGTTCCCCCCTCCCCCCTCTCCCCCCCTCTCCCCCTCCCCCTCCCTCCCGCTCTCCCTCCCTCCCTCCCGCTCTCCCCCTCCCTCCCCCCTCTCCCCCTCCCCCTCCCCCTCCCTCTCCCCCTCTCTCCCTCCCTCCCCCTCTCCCCTCTCTCCCTCCCTCTCCTTGTGATGGTCTAATTGCCGATCCCATCTCTCAGTCTCACAATCCGCCAACACCCAACACATGTCCCCATCACACCCATCAAACGGGACTCGGATTCTCCCCCTCCACCCGCTCTCTGCAGACGGGTCGATCCCAGGACCGAGTCGATCATTTTATTTCGGGATTTATTTCCTGTCAGCAAATCCCGCGGCTGCAAAATCAACTTTAATCCGGTTTAATCGGCGAGAGGGGGAGAGAGAGAGGAAGGAGAGAGAGAGAGTGGAAGGAGAGAGAGAGAGTGAGGAAGGTGAGAGAGAGAGAGTGAGGAAGGTGAGAGAGAGTGAGGGAGGTGAGAGGTGAGAGAGTGAGGGAGGTGAGAGAGAGAGTGAGGAAGGTGAGAGTGAGGAAGGTGAGAGAGAGTGAGGAAGGTGAGAGAGAGAGAGAGTGAGGACGGTGAGAGAGAGTGAGGACGGTGAGAGAGAGAGTGAGGAAGGTGAGAGTGAGGAAGGAGAGAGTGAGGGAGGGAGAGAGAGAGAGAGTGAGGACGGTGAGAGAGAGTGAGGACGGTGAGAGAGAGAGAGTGAGGAAGGTGAGAGTGAGGAAGGTGAGAGTGAGGAAGGAGAGAGTGAGGAAGGTGAGAGAGAGAGAGAGAGTGAGGGAGGAGAGAGAGAGAGAGTGAGGAAGGTGAGAGAGAGAGAGTGAGGGAGGAAGAGAGAGAGTGAGGAAGGTGAGAGAGAGTGAGGGAGGGAGAGAGAGAGAGTGAGGAAGGAGAGAGAGAGAGTGAGGAAGGTGAGAGAGAGAGAGGGAGGGAGGGAGAGAGAGAGAGAGTGAGGGAGGGAGAGAGAGAGAGAGGGAAGGAGGAGAGGAGAGAGAAACACAGAGATGACGGTAGAGATCATCGGACCCGATTGAAGAGGCTCCGTACTGAGGAATGCGGAGCTCGGTCCCTGATCGGAGGGCGCTGATCTCGGCCAGTGTAAGTGAGACTCTGGACATGTCCCCCCGGTAGGACATGACCCCCATTCTATAGGAGGTCTGTTTACAGTGTACAGGCTCTGTGTACAGTGTATAGACTCTGTGTACAGTGTATAGGCTCTGTGCACATTCATTTTGATTCGGGCAAATTTGAGTGTTTGATGAAATCGGATAGGTTACTGTGACGGGCTTTAGGACCACGCGGAAGCCTCAGGTGGTCCGTTGGTCAGAGTAACCCGGCGGGCTTTAGGACCGTGGGAAGCCTCAGGTGGGTTGATGTTTCCAGTCTGTGTCTGCTCCTGGATTGAGATTTTATTTCTCTCTCTGTGAATCTCCCGGGACCGGGCCGGTCTCTCTCTCCCATCTATTCCCCCCTCTCCCCATCTATTCCCCCCTCTCCCCATCTATTCCCCCCTCTCTCCCCATCTATTCCCCCTCTCTCCCCATCTATTCCCCCCCTCTCCCCATCTATTCCCCCCCTCTCCCCATCGATTCCCCTCTCCCCATCTATTCCCCCTCTCTCCCCATCTATTCCCCCCTCTCTCTCCATCTATTCCCCTCTCCCCATCTATTCCCCCTCTCTCCCCATCTATTCCCCCCTCTCTCCCCATCTATTCCCCTCTCTCTCCCCATCTATTCCCCCCTCTCTCTCCATCGATTCCCCTCTCCCCATCTATTCCCCCTCTCTCCCCATCTATTCCCCCCTCTCTCCCCATCTATTCCCCTCTCTCTCCCCATCTATTCCCCCCTCTCTCCCCATCCATTCCCCTCTCTCTCCCCATCTATTCCCCCCTCTCTCTCCATCTATTCCCCCTCTCTCCCCGTCTATTCCCCCCTCTCCCCATCTATTCCCCTCTCTCCCCATCTATTCCCCCCTCTCTCCCCATCTATTCCCCCCTCTCCCCATCTATTCCCCTCTCTCCCCATCTATTGCCCCCTCTCTCCCCATCTATTCCCCCTCTCCCCATCTATTCCCCCCTCTCTCTCCATCTATTCCCCCCTCTCTCCCCATCTATTCCCCTCTCTCCCCATCTATTCCCCCTCTCCCCATCTATTCCACCCCCTCTCCCCATCTATTCCCCCCTCTCTCTCCATCTATTCCCCCCTCTCTCCCCATCTATTCCCCTCTCTCCCCATCTATTCCCCCCTCTCCCCATCTATTCCCCCTCTCTCCCCATCTATTCCCCTCTCTCCCCATCTATTCCCCCCTCTCCCCATCTATTCCCCTCTCTCCCCATCTATTCCCCTCTCTCCCCATCTATTCCCCTCTCTCCCCATCTATTCCCCCTCTCTCCCATCTATTCCCCCTCTCCCCATCTATTCCTCTCTCCCCATCTATTCTCCCTCTCTCCATCTATTCCCCCCCCCTCTCCCCATCGATTCCCCTCTCCCATCTATTCCCCCTCTCTCCCCATCTATTCCCCCCTCTCTCTCCATCTATTCCCCTCTCCCCATCTATTCCCCCCTCTCTCTCCATCTATTCCCCCTCTCTCTCCATCTATTCCCCCCTCTCTCTCCATCTATTCCCCACTCTCTCTCCATCTATTCCCCCTCCCCCCATCTATTCCCCCCTCTCTCCCTCTCCTCTCTCTCTCTTTCCTCTCTCTCTCTCTCCCGGTCATTTTTATTTCGGGATTTATTTCCTGTCAGCAAATCCCGCGGCCGCAAAATCAACTTTAATCCGGTTTCTCTGCTAAAGTCATCGGACCCGATTGAAGAGGCTCCGTCCTGAGGAATGCGGAGCTCGGTCCCTGATCGGAGGGCGCTGATCTCGGCCAGTGTAAGTGAGACTCTGGACATGTCCCCCCGGTAGGAGGGTCTGTGTACATTGTATAGGGGGGTCTGTGTACATTGTATAGGGGGGTCTGTGTACATTGTATAGGGGGGTCTGTGTACATTGTATAGTGGGGTCTGTGTACATTGTATAGGGGGGTCTGTGTACATTGTATAGGGGGGGTCTGTGTACATTGTATAGGGGGGGTCTGTGTACATTGTATAGGGGGTCTGTGTACATTGTATAGGGGGGTCTGTGTACATTGTATAGGGCTGTGTACATTGTATAGGGGGTCTGTGTACATTGTATAGGGGGTCTGTGTACATTGTATAGGGGGGGTCTGTGTACATTGTATAGGGGGGGTCTGTGTACATTGTATAGGAGGGTCTGTGTACATTGTATCGGGGGTCTGTGTACATTGTATAGGGTCTGTGTACATTGTATAGGGGGGTCTGTGTACATTGTATAGGGGGGTCTGTGTACATTGTATAGGGGGGTCTGTGTACATTGTATAGGAGGGTCTGTGTACATTGTATAGGAGGGTCTGTGTACATTGTATAGGGGGGTCTGTGTACATTGTATAGGGGGGTCTGTGTACATTGTATAGGAGGGTCTGTGTACATTGTATAGGGGGGTCTGTGTACATTGTATAGGGTCTGTGTACATTGTATAGGGGGGTCTGTGTACATTGTATAGGGGGGTCTGTGTACATTGTATAGGGGGGGTCTGTGTACATTGTATAGGGGGGTCTGTGTACATTGTATAGGGGGGTCTGTGTACATTGTATAGGAGGGTCTGTGTACATTGTATAGGGGGTCTGTGTACATTGTATAGGGGGGTCTGTGTACATTGTATAGAGGTCTGTGTACATTGTATAGGGGGGGTCTGTGTACATTGTATAGGGGGGGTCTGTGTACATTGTATAGGGGGGTATGTGTACATTGTATAGGGGGGTCTGTGTACATTGTATAGGGGGTCTGTGTACATTGTATAGGGGGTCTGTGTACATTGTATAGGAGGGTCTGTGTACATTGTATAGGAGGGTCTGTGTACATTGTATAGGGGGCTCTGTGTACAGTGTACAGGCTCTGTGTACAATGTATAAGGCTCTGTGTGCAGAGCGTAGGGCTCTGTGCACAGTGTACGGGCTCTGTGTACAGTGTACGGGCTCTGTGCACAGTGTACGGGCTCTGTGTACAATGTATAAGGCTCTGCGCGTGGTGTACGGGCTCTGCGCGCGGTGTACGGCTCTGCGCGCGGTGTACGGGCTCTGCGCGCGGTGTACGGGCTCTGCGCGCGGTGTACGGGCTCTGCGCGCGGTGTACGGGCTCTGCGCGCGGTGTACGGGCTCTGCGCGCGGTGTACGGGCTCTGTGTACAATGTATAAGGCTCTGTGCACAGTGTACGGGCTCTGTGCACAGTGTACGGGCTCTGTGCACAGTGTACGGGCTCTGTGCACAGTGTACGGGCTCTGTGTACAATGTAGAAGGCTCTGTGCACAGTGTACGGGCTCTGTGCACAGTGTACGGGCTCTGTGCACAATGTATAAGGCTCTGTGTACGGTGTACGGGCTCTGTGTGCGGTGTACGGGCTCTGCGCGCGGTGTACGGGCTCTGTGTACAGTGTACGGGACCTGCGCGCGGTGTACGGGCTCTGCGCGCGGTGTACGGGCTCTGCGCGCGGTGTACGGGCTCTGCGCGCGGTGTACGGGCTCTGCGCGCGGTGTACGGGCCCTGCGCGCGGTGTACGGGCCCTGCGCGCGGTGTACGGGCTCTGTGTACGGTGTCCGGGCTCTGTGTGCGGTGTACGGGCTCTGTGTACAGTGTACGGGCTCTGTGCGCGGTGTACGGGATCTGTGCGCGGTGTACGGGCTCTGTGTACCGTGTACGGGCTCTGCGCGCGGTGTACGGGCTCTGCGCGCGGTGTACGGGCCCTGCGCGCGGTGTACGGCCCTGCGCGCGGTGTACGGGCCCTGCGCGCGGTGTACGGGCCCTGCGCGCGGTGTACGGGCCCTGCGCGCGGTGTACGGGCCCTGCGCGCGGTGTACGGGCCCTGCGCGCGGTGTACGGGCCCTGCGCGCGGTGTACGGGCCCTGCGCGCGGTGTACGGGCCCTGCGCGCGGTGTACGGGCTCTGTGTGCGGTGTACGGGCTCTGTGTACGGTGTACGGGCTCTGTGCGCGGTGTACGGGATCTGTGCGCGGTGTACGGGCTCTGTGTACAGTGTACGGGCTCTGCGCGCGGTGTACGGGCTCTGTGTACAGTGTACGGGCTCTGCGCGCGGTGTACGGGCTCTGTGCGCGGTGTACGGGCTCTGTGCGCGGTGTACGGCCTCTGTGCGCGCGTGCGCGGGGCTCTGTGTGCGTTGTACGGGCTCTGTGTACACTGTACGGGCTCTGTGCGCGGTGTACGGGCTCTGTGCGCGGTGTACGGGCTCTGTGCGCGGTGTACGGGCTCTGCGCACGGTGTACGGGCTCTGCGCGCGGTGTACGGGCTCTGCGCGCGGTGTACGGGCTCTGCGCGCGGTGTGCGGGCTCTGCGCGCGGTGTGCGGGCTCTGCGCGCGGTGTGCGGGCTCTGCGCGCGGTGCGCGGGCTCTGCGCGCGGTGCGCGGGGCTCTGCGCGCGGTGTACGGGCTCTGTGTACACTGTACGGGCTCTGCGCGCGGTGTACGGGCTCTGTGCGCGGTGCGCGGGGCTCTGCGCGCGTTGTACGGGCTCTGCGCGCGGTGTGCGGGCTCTGCGCGCGGTGTGCGGGCTCTGCGCGCGGTGTGCGGGCTCTGCGCGCGGTGCGCGGGGCTCTGCGCGCGGTGCGCGCGGTGTGCGGGCTCTGCGCGCGGTGTGCGGGCTCTGCGCGCGGTGTACGGGCTCTGCGCGCGGTGCGCGGGGCTCTGCGCGCGGTGCGCGCGGTGTGCGGGCTCTGCGCGCGGTGTACGGGCTCTGCGCGCGGTGTACGGGCTCTGCGCGCGGTATGCGGGCTCTGCGCGCGGTGTACGGGCTCTGTGCGCGGTGTACGGGCTCTGTGCGCGGTGTACGGGCTCTGTGCACAGTGTACGGGCTCTGTGCACACTGTACGGGCTCTGTGTACGGTCCAGGGTGGGATATGCTGCTTCCTGCAATCTGACAATCTCCAACACCCACAAACTCTGATTCCCATTTCCCCCGGGCTGGAACAGGGCCCCCTGCCGGTCCGGCCCAGTCTCACACCCTGGACCACCCCCAGTTTTGGGGACAATTTCCTTTCACTGAGCGTCTCCCCCAACTCACTCCTTCCCACATTGTCTGACTTTATAAACGATTCGAGATGCAGAAGGAGCTTTCTTTATTTAATGGTTAATAAAGAAATAATCCTGAACACACAAACAATGGGATTGGATGAGCCTTAAATCAGCGTTGATGAAATGAGTTTTTGATGAGCGGCCGGTGCTGAACTTGTCCTGTTTCCCCCCGCTGTGTGTTTAATGCTCCTGTCTGGGATCAGATTCACTTCTCACAACATTTCATTTCATTTCTAAATCACAGCAGAGTTTCCAGAGCGAGGGCATCAAACCAGCCCACATCCCCGAACCAGCCACTGGGCAAGATTCACACTCCCCTCAGCTCTGAGCTGCCAATAAATTCAACCCCAACTCACCTGTTATCGAGGTGTAATTATTCCTATTGATCTGCAGCTTGTGAAGATAATGTGATCACTGAAACAAATCTCTCCTAAACTAGGCCCAATATATCAAAACCTCATCAAACTCTAGTGATGTCCGACTGTGAGACCCTCCAGCCCTCCCACCCTCCAAGATCTCCGCGTTCCTCCAACTCTGGCCTCTTGTCCATCCCCCACTCCCTTCACCCCTCCATTGGCGGCCGTGCCTTCAGCTGCCTGGGCCCGAAGCTCTGGAATTCCCTCCCTAAACCTCTCCCCCTCTCCCCCTCTCTCTCCTCCTTTAAGACCCTCCTTAAAACCCACCTCTTTGACCAAGCTTTTGGTCACCTGTCCTAATATCTCCTTATGTGACTCAGTGTCAAATTTTATCTGATAATCGCTCCTGTGAAGTTCCTTGGGATGTTTTACTAAGTTAAAGGCGCTATATAAATGCAAGTTGTTGTTGGGGTCACATAAGAACATAACACAAGAAATAGGAGCAGGAATAGGCCATTCGGCCCCTCGAGCCTGCCCCGCCATTCAATCAGATCATGGCTGATCTTCGACCTCAACTCCACTTTCCCGCCCAATCCCCATATCCCTTGATTCCCTCAGTGTCCAAAAATCGATCGATCTCAGTCTTGAATATTCTCAACGACTGAGCATCCACAGCCCTCTGGGGTGGAGAATTCTAAAGATTCACAAACCCTACGAGCAGGTGGTGTGACGTAGGAGCCAGAAGATGAGTGTGGATTGTGAGGATCGAGCTGAAGGGGAACAGCATTCCGGGGGAGGAAGGGTGACGTTCGGAGACTATTTCTGCTCACAGTGGAGCAGCTTATAAAAGGCCGTAGTATTTATTATAGAAAATGGGTTATAAATATCCCAGTTACAAGTCTGTATATCAGTCAGAGTCCAGAGTAACACATTGTGTCGTAAAATAGTCCACGGGAGGGACATCAAACCCAGAGTTTGTGAGTTTTTATTGGGGCCACTTTTAAAAAGAGAATGAGAATAATTTCACTTTTCCCGTGTGAGGAGCTGCTGAGATTGAGGTGAGATGATGGAGGGAGGGGAATATTTTTGCTTTTGCAGCTCTGCTCACCTCTCCCGAAGGTGCTGATTCAAGTCCCACTCCAGAGACTCGAGCACTTAATCCAGGCCGACACTCCCGGTGCAGTACTGAGGGAGTGCTGCACTGTCGGAGGGTCAGTACTGAGGGAGTGCTGGACTGTCGGAGGGTCAGTACTGAGGGAGTGCTGCACTGTCGGAGGGTCAGTACTGAGGGAGTGCTGCACTGTCGGAGGGTCAGTCCTGAGGGAGTGCTGCACTGTCGGAGGGTCAGTACTGAGGGAGTGCTGCACTGTCGGAGGGTCAGTACTGAGGGAGTGCTGCACTGTCGGAGGGTCAGGACTGAGGGAGTGCTGCACTGTCGGAGGGTCAGTACTGAGGGAGTGCTGCACTGTCGGAGGGTCAGTACTGAGGGAGTGCTGCACTGTCGGAGGGTCAGTACTAAGGGAGTGCTGGACTGTCGGAGGGTCAGTCCTGAGGGAGTGCTGCACTGTCGGAGGGTCAGTACTGAGGGAGTGCTGCACTGTCGGAGGGTCAGAATTGAGTGAGTACTGCACTGTCAGAGGGTCAATACTGAGGGAGTGCTGCACTGTTGGAGGTGCCATTTTTCGGATGAGATGTTAAACCGAGACCCCGTCTGCTCTCTCAGGTTGATATCGATGATTCCATGGCACTATTTCAAAGCAGACCAGGGGAGTTCTCCCTGGTGTCTTGGCCAATATTTATCCCTCAACCAACATTGTGAAAAAACAGATTATCGGGTCATTTATCTCATTGCTGTTTGTGGGATCTTGCTGTGCACAAATCGGCTGCCGCGTTTCCTTCATTACAACAGTGACTACATTTCAATAAAGTATTTCATTGGCTGTAAACGCTTTGGGACGTCCTGAGGATGTGAAAGGCCCAAAGCTGCTCAAACAAAGTCCTCCACAGAGAGAGCCAATAGAAAGTGTTTGAGTGGGAACCTCGATTCCTTGTCATTGAATTGAAGGGCTGGAGACTCTCACATTTTAAAATTAAACAAAGCTGTTTCACTTTAATCCTCACTCCAGCCAATAGGTGACCCGGCTCCGTCACACTCACTGGTTCTCAGTGTCTGCAGTTATTGGTTTATATTAAAACTAATAAAAGGCGGTAACGATTGATTCTGGGCAGTGTGGTCCTGATGATCAGGGATCCAGAGTCTAGATCTGGTGTTGTCTGAAAGGATCTTTTGATTGTCTGTAATTTCTGAATGTTGCAGTAAATCAGTGCGTTTATAATCAGATAATGAATAATATCCTTAATCCCTCAAACTCCAGTGTGTTCTATTTAATCAGTGAGCTTTTCAATAGTGGCCGAGATTTAACGGGAAAATCCCATCGCAAGATTTATTTTTATCTCGATCAGAATCCTGGGAGTTGAGTTGAAATCTTCATCTCATCGAAATCGAGATTAAAATCTCAAATCCAGGCACTCGGATTGGATTAGTCAGAGTGCGGGGATTGGCTGTTAATGGGCAGTGTGAGTCTGAGGATTGGGCTCGAAGGTCAGGAGCAGAACCTGGTCCAAAATCCATTGATTTTATTTCTCTCCCAACAGGGAGCTGATGTCAGAAGGAGGAGATGATCAATGGGAGAGAGAGTCTTGTCAGGACACAGTCATCTCATTGGGTCCCAGTACTGACTGATCAGTGAATAAGGACAACTGTCTGACACAGAGAACAGCTGGGGGGAAAACAGCTGGAATCCTAACACCTGAAATATCTGGAAACACAACTGTGGAAAAACAGCTGGAATCCCAACACCTAGAATATCTGCAAACACCGCTGGGGAAAAACATCTGGAATCAGTGTCCAGTCAAAGTCGGATCATCACAGAACGTTCACACCAGACCTCGGAGCGGATACCCCCTGAATCACCCCCAGACAGACCGAGATCACCCCCTCTCTGGGCGGGGGTCCAGTCGGAACGATGCGTCTGTCCGGTTTGTTGCCCCTTCAGGCCCTTTGGACAGCCCTGTCTGTCTCCACACAGCACTTCCCGTCCTGGGGTCACTACGACCTGTGTAAGACTCAGATTCACTGGGACCAGGGGAGGAGTTGGGATTACATGGCCTGCCAGCCCGAGGCGGAGCTGGTCAGCAGGTTCCTGAGGGTGAGGTTGGATCCCCCCAACAGTACGTGTGGAGAGACCCCGGAGATGTACTGCACGCTGGTGAGTAGAAGCCTTTCACACCCAGTCTCTGTTGTGTGTCACGCTGGGAATGGACGGTCACTGAATGGCCTTTATCAAAGTGAGTCATTACATAGAATTACAGAGAATGTACAGCACAGAAACAGGCCATTCGGCCCAACTGGTCTATACTGGTGTTTATGCTCCACACGAGCCTCCTCCCTCCCTCCTTCATCTCACCCTATCAGCATATCCTTCTATTCCTTTCTCCCTCCTGTGTTTATCGAGCTTCCCCTTAAATCCATCTACACTATTCACCTCAACCTCTCCTTGTGGGAGTGAGTTCCACATTCTCACCACTCTCTGGGTGAAGAAGTTTCTCCTGAATTCCCTATTGGATTTATTAGTGACGATCTTATATTTATGGCCCCGAGCAGGTGAATATGTCCAATTGTGTCTCTGAACACTGTCCAATATCTCCAGTGGGGGAATATGTCCAATTATATTTCTGGACACCACTGATTTATTATAATGTTCTGTCTCTCTGGGGCTGCTGGGAGACTTGTCATTTTCTGAAGATCCAATTTAGCCCAAAAGGCAACAGACTCGATCCCGATTGGCTTTGCTGTAATCTCCCCGAGTCTGACAATCTGATCTGATTGGGTTTCCGTACGATATAAACTGTCCTGTAATGAAGTCAGTGAGATGTAAATTCAGGACTGTTTCTAAATATTAATTATCCTCTCGTTGAGTTAATCATCTCCTCAGGACAACTGGTTCCTTCATCATTGTTAGAGGGAAACTCCTGAATTAATAATCCGTCATATGTTTCACCAATAATTAAAACTGTGTAATTTATTGCAGAACATGTCGTTTATCAGAGGGAATTATTCTCCAGGTCAATTAGTAATCTGTTACAACAATAATACGACTCTTTGAGGTAAATCTTACACCAGTCCCATATTCCACTGTAGGAGCTGTGTGTGAAACACTGTCCGGGCCCAGTGAGACCGGACCGGGTGTCACTGTGTGTGAAACACTGCCCGGACCCAGTGAGACCGGACCGGGTGTCACTGTGTGTGAAACACTGCCCGGGCCCAGTGAGACCGGACCGGGTGTCACTGTGTGTGAAACACTGTCCGGGCCCAGTGAGAGCGGACCGGGTGTCACTGTGTGTGAAACACTGTCCGGACCCAGTGAGACCGGACCGGGTGTCACTGTGTGTGAAACACTGTCCGGGCCCAGTGAGACCGGACTGGGTGTCACTGTGTGTGAAACACTGTCCGGACCCAGTGAGACCGGACCGGGTGTCACTGTGTGTGAAACACTGTCCGGGCCCAGTGAGACCGGACCGGGTGTCACTGTGTGTGAAACACTGTCCGGACCCAGTGAGAGCGGACCGGGTGTCACTGTGTGTGAAACACTGTCCGGGCCCAGTGAGACCGGACTGGGTGTCACTGTGTGTGAAACACTGTCCGGACCCAGTGAGACCGGACCGGGTGTCACTGTGTGTGAAACACTGCCCGGGCCCAGTGAGACCGGACCGGGTGTCACTGTGTGAAACACTGCCCGGACCCAGTGAGACCGGACCGGGTGTCACTGTGTGTGAAACACTGCCCGGACCCAGTGAGACCGGACCGGGTGTCACTGTGTGTGAAACACTGTCCGGGCCCAGTGAGACCGGACCGGGTGTCACTGTGTGTGAAACACTGTCCGGACCCAGTGAGACCGGACCGGGTGTCACTGTGTGTGAAACACTGCCCGGACCCAGTGAGAGCGGACCGGGTGTCACTGTGTGTGAAACACTGTCCGGACCCAGTGAGACCGGACCGGGTGTCACTGTGTGTGAAACACTGTCCGGACCCAGTGAGAGCGGACCGGGTGTCACTGTGTGTGAAACACTGCCCGGGCCCAGTGAGACCGGACCGGGTGTCACTGTGTGTGAAACACTGCCCGGACCCAGTGAGACCGGACCGGGTGTCACTGTGTGTGAAACACTGCCCGGGCCCAGTGAGACCGGACCGGGTGTCACTGTGTGTGAAACACTGCCCGGACCCAGTGAGACCGGACCGGGTGTCACTGTGTGTGAAACACTGTCCGGACCCAGTGAGACCGGACCGGGTGTCACTGTGTGTGAAACACTGCCCGGACCCAGTGAGACCGGGCCGGGTGTCACTGTGTGTGAAACACTGTCCGGGCCCAGTGAGACCGGACCGGGTGTCACTGTGTGAGAAACACTGCCCGGACCCAGTGAGACCGGACCGGGTGTCACTGTGTGTGAAACACTGCCCGGACCCAGTGAGACCGGACCGGGTGTCACTGTGTGTGAAACACTGCCCGGACCCAGTGAGACCGGACCGGGTGTCACTGTGTGTGAAACACTGCCCGGGCCCAGTGAGACCGGACCGGGTGTCACTGTGTGTGAAACACTGTCCGGACCCAGTGAGACCGGACCGGGTGTCACTGTGTGTGAAACACTGTCCGGACCCAGTGAGACCGGACCGGGTGTCACTGTGTGTGAAACACTGTCCGGACCCAGTGAGACCGGACCGGGTGTCACTGTGTGTGAAACACTGTCCGGGCCCAGTGAGACCGGACCGGGTGTCACTGTGTGTGAAACACTGTCCGGACCCAGTGAGACCGGACCGGGTGTCACTGTGTGTGAAACACTGCCCGGGCCCAGTGAGACCGGACCGGGTGTCACTGTGTGTGAAACACTGCCCGGACCCAGTGAGACCGGACCGGGTGTCACTGTGTGTGAAACACTGTCCGGACCCAGTGAGACCGGACCGGGTGTCACTGTGTGTGAAACACTGCCCGGGCCCAGTGAGACCGGACCGGGTGTCACTGTGTGTGAAACACTGCCCGGACCCAGTGAGACCGGACCGGGTGTCACTGTGTGTGAAACACTGCCCGGACCCAGTGAGACCGGACCGGGTGTCACTGTGTGTGAAACACTGTCCGGACCCAGTGAGACCGGACCGGGTGTCACTGTGTGTGAAACACTGTCCGGACCCAGTGAGACCGGACCGCGTGTCACTGTGTGTGAAACACTGCCCGGACCCAGTGAGACCGGACCGGGTGTCACTGTGTGTGAAACACTGCCCGGGCCCAGTGAGACCGGACCGGGTGTCACTGTGTGTGAAACACTGCCCGGACCCAGTGAGACCGGACCGGGTGTCACTGTGTGTGAAACACTGCCCGGACCCAGTGAGACCGGACCGGGTGTCACTGTGTGTGAAACACTGCCCGGACCCAGTGAGACCGGACCGGGTGTCACTGTGTGTGAAACACTGTCCGGGCCCAGTGAGACCGGACCGGGTGTCACTGTGTGTGAAACACTGCCCGGACCCAGTGAGACCGGACCGGGTGTCACTGTGTGTGAAACACTGCCCGGGCCCAGTGAGACCGGACCTGGTGTCACTGTGTGTGAAACAGTGCCCGGACCCAGTGAGACCGGACCGGGTGTCACTGTGTGTGAAACACTGTCCGGGCCCAGTGAGACCGGACCGGGTGTCACTGTGTGTGAAACACTGTCCGGGCCCAGTGAGACCGGACCGGGTGTCACTGTGTGTGAAACACTGCCCGGACCCAGTGAGACCGGACCGGGTGTCACTGTGTGTGAAACACTGCCCGGACCCAGTGAGACCGGACCGGGTGTCACTGTGTGTGAAACACTGTCCGGACCCAGTGAGACCGGACCGGGTGTCACTGTGTGTGAAACACTGCCCGGACCCAGTGAGACCGGACCGGGTGTCACTGTGTGTGAAACACTGCCCGGGCCCTGTGAGACCGGACCGGGTGTCACTGTGTGTGAAACACTGTCCGGACCCAGTGAGACCGGACCGGGTGTCACTGTGTGTGAAACACTGTCCGGGCCCAGTGAGACCGGACCGGGTGCCACTGTGTGTGAAACACTGCCCGGACCCAGTGAGACCGGACCGGGTGTCACTGTGTGTGATTCACTGCCCGGACCCAGTGAGACCGGACCGGGTGTCACTGTGTGTGAAACAGTGCCCGGACCCAGTGAGACCGGACCGGGTGTCACTGTGTGTGAAACACTGTCCGGACCCAGTGAGACCGGACCGGGTGTCACTGTGTGTGAAACACTGTCCGGGCCCAGTGAGACCGGACTGGGTGTCACTGTGTGTGAAACACTGTCCGGACCCAGTGAGACCGGACCGGGTGTCACTGTGTGTGAAACACTGCCCGGACCCAGTGAGACCGGACCGGGTGTCACTGTGTGTGAAACACTGTCCGGGCCCAGTGAGACCGGACCGGGTGTCACTGTGTGTGAAACACTGCCCGGACCCAGTGAGACCGGACCGGGTGTCACTGTGTGTGAAACACTGTCCGGACCCAGTGAGACCGGACCGGGTGTCACTGTGTGTGAAACACTGCCCGGACCCAGTGAGACCGGACCGGGTGTCACTGTGTGTGAAACACTGCCCGGACCCAGTGAGACCGGACCGGGTGTCACTGTGTGTGAAACACTGCCCGGACCCAGTGAGACCGGACCGGGTGTCACTGTGTGTGAAACACTGTCCGGACCCAGTGAGACCGGACCGGGTGTCACTGTGTGTGAAACACTGTCCGGGCCCAGTGAGACCGGACCGGGTGTCACTGTGTGTGAAACACTGCCCGGGCCCAGTGAGACCGGACCGGGTGTCACTGTGTGTGAAACACTGTCCGGGCCCAGTGAGACCGGACCGGGTGTCACTGTGTGTGAAACACTGCCCGGACCCAGTGAGACCGGACCGGGTGTCACTGTGTGTGAAACACTGCCCGGGCCCAGTGAGACCGGACCGGGTGTCACTGTGTGTGAAACACTGCCCGGGCCCAGTGAGACCGGACCGGGTGTCACTGTGTGTGAAACACTGCCCGGACCCAGTGAGACCGGACCGGGTGTCACTGTGTGTGAAACACTGTCCGGACCCAGTGAGACCGGACCGCGTGTCACTGTGTGTGAAACACTGTCCGGACCCAGTGAGACCGGACCGCGTGTCACTGTGTGTGAAACACTGTCCGGGCCCAGTGAGACCGGACCGGGTGTCACTGTGTGTGAAACACTGTCCGGGCCCAGTGAGACCGGACCGGGTGTCACTGTGTGTGAAACACTGTCCGGGCCCAGTGAGACCGGACCGGGTGTCACTGTGTGTGAAACACTGCCCGGGCCCAGTGAGACCGGACCGGGTGTCACTGTGTGTGAAACACTGCCCGGGCCCAGTGAGACCGGACCGGGTGTCACTGTGTGTGAAACACTGCCCGGACCCAGTGAGACCGGACCGGGTGTCACTGTGTGTGAAACACTGTCCGGACCCAGTGAGACCGGACCGGGTGTCACTGTGTGTGAAACACTGCCCGGACCCAGTGAGACCGGACCGGGTGTCACTGTGTGTGAAACACTGCCCGGACCCAGTGAGACCGGACCGGGTGTCACTGTGTGTGAAACACTGCCCGGGCCCAGTGAGACCGGACCGGGTGTCACTGTGTGTGAAACACTGTCCGGGCCCAGTGAGACCGGACCGGGTGTCACTGTGTGTGAAACACTGCCCGGACCCAGTGAGACCGGACCGGGTGTCACTGTGTGTGAAACACTGCCCGGACCCAGTGAGACCGGACCGGGTGTCACTGTGTGTGAAACACTGTCCGGACCCAGTGAGACCGGACCGCGTGTCACTGTGTGTGAAACACTGTCTGGACCCAGTGAGACCGGACCGCGTGTCACTGTGTGTGAAACACTGTCCGGGCCCAGTGAGACCGGACCGGGTGTCACTGTGTGTGAAACACTGCCCGGGCCCAGTGAGACCGGACCGGGTGTCACTGTGTGTGAAACACTGCCCGGACCCAGTGAGACCGGACCGCGTGTCACTGTGTGTGAAACACTGTCCGGACCCAGTGAGACCGGACCGGGTGTCACTGTGTGTGAAACACTGCCCGGGCCCAGTGAGACCGGACCGGGTGTCACTGTGTGTGAAACACTGTCCGGGCCCAGTGAGACCGGACCGGGTGTCACTGTGTGTGAAACACTGTCCGGACCCAGTGAGACCGGACCGGGTGTCACTGTGTGTGAAACACTGTCCGGACCCAGTGAGACCGGACCGGGTGTCACTGTGTGTGAAACACTGTCCGGGCCCAGTGAGACCGGACCGGGTGTCACTGTGTGTGAAACACTGTCCGGGCCCAGTGAGACCGGACCGGGTGTCACTGTGTGTGAAACACTGCCCGGACCCAGTGAGACCGGACCGGGTGTCACTGTGTGTGAAACACTGTCCGGGCCCAGTGAGACCGGACCGGGTGTCACTGTGTGTGAAACACTGTCCGGACCCAGTGAGACCGGACCGGGTGTCACTGTGTGTGAAACACTGTCCGGGCCCAGTGAGACCGGACCGGGTGTCACTGTGTGTGAAACACTGCCCGGGCCCAGTGAGACCGGACCGGGTGTCACTGTGTGTGAAACACTGTCCGGACCCAGTGAGACCGGACCGGGTGTCACTGTGTGTGAAACACTGTCCGGGCCCAGTGAGACCGGACCGGGTGTCACTGTGTGTGAAACACTGTCCGGACCCAGTGAGACCGGACCGGGTGTCACTGTGTGTGAAACACTGTCCGGACCCAGTGAGACCGGACCGGGTGTCACTGTGTGTGAAACACTGTCCGGGCCCAGTGAGACCGGACCGGGTGTCACTGTGTGTGAAACACTGCCCGGGCCCAGTGAGACCGGACCGGGTGTCACTGTGTGTGAAACACTGTCCGGACCCAGTGAGACCGGACCGGGTGTCACTGTGTGTGAAACACTGTCCGGGCCCAGTGAGACCGGACCGGGTGTCACTGTGTGTGAAACACTGTCCGGACCCAGTGAGACCGGACCGGGTGTCACTGTGTGTGAAACACTGTCCGGACCCAGTGAGACCGGACCGGGTGTCACTGTGTGTGAAACACTGTCCGGGCCCAGTGAGACCGGACCGGGTGTCACTGTGTGTGAAACACTGTCCGGGCCCAGTGAGACCGGACCGGGTGTCACTGTGTGTGAAACACTGCCCGGGCCCAGTGAGACCGGACCGGGTGTCACTGTGTGTGAAACACTGTCCGGGCCCAGTGAGACCGGACCGGGTGTCACTGTGTGTGAAACACTGTCCGGACCCAGTGAGACCGGACCGGGTGTCACTGTGTGTGAAACACTGTCCGGGCCCAGTGAGACCGGACCGGGTGTCACTGTGTGTGAAACACTGCCCGGGCCCATTGAGACCGGACCGGGTGTCACTGTGTTTGAAACACTGTCCGGACCCAGTGAGACCGGACCGGGTGTCACTGTGTGTGAAACACTGTCCGGACCCAGTGAGACCGGACCGGGTGTCACTGTGTGTGAAACACTGCCCGGGCCCAGTGAGACCGGACCGGGTGTCACTGTGTGTGAAACACTGCCCGGACCCAGTGAGACCGGACCGGGTGTCACTGTGTGTGAAACACTGCCCGGGCCCAGTGAGACCGGACCGGGTGTCACTGTGTGTGAAACACTGCCCGGGCCCAGTGAGACCGGACCGGGTGTCACTGTGTGTGAAACACTGTCCGGGCCCAGTGAGACCGGACCGGGTGTCACTGTGTGTGAAACACTGTCCGGACCCAGTGAGACCGGACCGGGTGTCACTGTGTGTGAAACACTGCCCGGACCCAGTGAGACCGGACCGGGTGTCACTGTGTGTGAAACACTGCCCGGACCCAGTGAGACCGGACCGGGTGTCACTGTGTGTGAAACACTGCCCGGGCCCAGTGAGACCGGACCGCGTGTCACTGTGTGTGAAACACTGTCCGGGCCCAGTGAGACCGGACCGGGTGTCACTGTGTGTGAAACACTGCCCGGACCCAGTGAGACCGGACCGGGTGTCACTGTGTGTGAAACACTGCCCGGACCCAGTGAGACCGGACCGGGTGTCACTGTGTGTGAAACACTGTCCGGACCCAGTGAGACCGGACCGCGTGTCACTGTGTGTGAAACACTGTCTGGACCCAGTGAGACCGGACCGCGTGTCACTGTGTGTGAAACACTGTCCGGGCCCAGTGAGACCGGACCGGGTGTCACTGTGTGTGAAACACTGCCCGGGCCCAGTGAGACCGGACCGGGTGTCACTGTGTGTGAAACACTGCCCGGACCCAGTGAGACCGGACCGCGTGTCACTGTGTGTGAAACACTGTCCGGACCCAGTGAGACCGGACCGGGTGTCACTGTGTGTGAAACACTGCCCGGGCCCAGTGAGACCGGACCGGGTGTCACTGTGTGTGAAACACTGTCCGGGCCCAGTGAGACCGGACCGGGTGTCACTGTGTGTGAAACACTGTCCGGACCCAGTGAGACCGGACCGGGTGTCACTGTGTGTGAAACACTGTCCGGACCCAGTGAGACCGGACCGGGTGTCACTGTGTGTGAAACACTGTCCGGGCCCAGTGAGACCGGACCGGGTGTCACTGTGTGTGAAACACTGTCCGGGCCCAGTGAGACCGGACCGGGTGTCACTGTGTGTGAAACACTGCCCGGACCCAGTGAGACCGGACCGGGTGTCACTGTGTGTGAAACACTGCCCGGGCCCAGTGAGACCGGACCGGGTGTCACTGTGTGTGAAACACTGTCCGGACCCAGTGAGACCGGACCGGGTGTCACTGTGTGTGAAACACTGTCCGGGCCCAGTGAGACCGGACCGGGTGTCACTGTGTGTGAAACACTGCCCGGGCCCAGTGAGACCGGACCGGGTGTCACTGTGTGTGAAACACTGTCCGGACCCAGTGAGACCGGACCGGGTGTCACTGTGTGTGAAACACTGTCCGGGCCCAGTGAGACCGGACCGGGTGTCACTGTGTGTGAAACACTGTCCGGACCCAGTGAGACCGGACCGGGTGTCACTGTGTGTGAAACACTGCCCGGACCCAGTGAGACCGGACCGGGTGTCACTGTGTGTGAAACACTGTCCGGACCCAGTGAGACCGGACCGGGTGTCACTGTGTGTGAAACACTGCCCGGGCCCAGTGAGACCGGACCGGGTGTCACTGTGTGTGAAACACTGCCCGGGCCCAGTGAGACCGGACCGGGTGTCACTGTGTGTGAAACACTGTCCGGGCCCAGTGAGACCGGACCGGGTGTCACTGTGTGTGAAACACTGTCCGGACCCAGTGAGACCGGACCGGGTGTCACTGTGTGTGAAACACTGTCCGGACCCAGTGAGACCGGACCGGGTGTCACTGTGTGTGAAACACTGTCCGGGCCCAGTGAGACCGGACCGGGTGTCACTGTGTGTGAAACACTGTCCGGGCCCAGTGAGACCGGACCGGGTGTCACTGTGTGTGAAACACTGTCCGGGCCCAGTGAGACCGGACCGGGTGTCACTGTGTGTGAAACACTGTCCGGGCCCAGTGAGACCGGACCGGGTGTCACTGTGTGTGAAACACTGCCCGGGCCCAGTGAGACCGGACCGGGTGTCACTGTGTGTGAAACACTGCCCGGGCCCAGTGAGACCGGACCGGGTGTCACTGTGTGTGAAACACTGCCCGGACCCAGTGAGACCGGACCGGGTGTCACTGTGTGTGAAACACTGTCCGGACCCAGTGAGACCGGACCGGGTGTCACTGTGTGTGAAACACTGCCCGGACCCAGTGAGACCGGACCGGGTGTCACTGTGTGTGAAACACTGCCCGGACCCAGTGAGACCGGACCGGGTGTCACTGTGTGTGAAACACTGCCCGGGCCCAGTGAGACCGGACCGGGTGTCACTGTGTGTGAAACACTGTCCGGGCCCAGTGAGACCGGACCGGGTGTCACTGTGTGTGAAACACTGCCCGGACCCAGTGAGACCGGACCGGGTGTCACTGTGTGTGAAACACTGCCCGGACCCAGTGAGACCGGACCGGGTGTCACTGTGTGTGAAACACTGTCCGGACCCAGTGAGACCGGACCGCGTGTCACTGTGTGTGAAACACTGTCCGGACCCAGTGAGACCGGACCGCGTGTCACTGTGTGTGAAACACTGTCCGGGCCCAGTGAGACCGGACCGGGTGTCACTGTGTGTGAAACACTGTCCGGGCCCAGTGAGACCGGACCGGGTGTCACTGTGTGTGAAACACTGCCCGGACCCAGTGAGACCGGACCGCGTGTCACTGTGTGTGAAACACTGTCCGGGCCCAGTGAGACCGGACCGGGTGTCACTGTGTGTGAAACACTGCCCGGGCCCAGTGAGACCGGACCGGGTGTCACTGTGTGTGAAACACTGTCCGGGCCCAGTGAGACCGGACCGGGTGTCACTGTGTGTGAAACACTGTCCGGGCCCAGTGAGACCGGACCGGGTGTCACTGTGTGTGAAACACTGTCCGGACCCAGTGAGACCGGACCGGGTGTCACTGTGTGTGAAACACTGTCCGGGCCCAGTGAGACCGGACCGGGTGTCACTGTGTGTGAAACACTGCCCGGACCCAGTGAGACCGGACCGGGTGTCACTGTGTGTGAAACACTGTCCGGGCCCAGTGAGACCGGACCGGGTGTCACTGTGTGTGAAACACTGTCCGGACCCAGTGAGACCGGACCGGGTGTCACTGTGTGTGAAACACTGTCCGGGCCCAGTGAGACCGGACCGGGTGTCACTGTGTGTGAAACACTGCCCGGGCCCAGTGAGACCGGACCGGGTGTCACTGTGTGTGAAACACTGTCCGGACCCAGTGAGACCGGACCGGGTGTCACTGTGTGTGAAACACTGTCCGGGCCCAGTGAGACCGGACCGGGTGTCACTGTGTGTGAAACACTGTCCGGAACCAGTGAGACCGGACCGGGTGTCACTGTGTGTGAAACACTGTCCGGACCCAGTGAGACCGGACCGGGTGTCACTGTGTGTGAAACACTGTCCGGGCCCAGTGAGACCGGACCGGGTGTCACTGTGTGTGAAACACTGCCCGGGCCCAGTGAGACCGGACCGGGTGTCACTGTGTGTGAAACACTGTCCGGACCCAGTGAGACCGGACCGGGTGTCACTGTGTGTGAAACACTGTCCGGACCCAGTGAGACCGGACCGGGTGTCACTGTGTGTGAAACACTGCCCGGACCCAGTGAGACCGGACCGGGTGTCACTGTGTGTGAAACACTGCCCGGGCCCAGTGAGACCGGACCGGGTGTCACTGTGTGTGAAACACTGCCCGGACCCAGTGAGACCGGACCGGGTGTCACTGTGTGTGAAACACTGCCCGGACCCAGTGAGACCGGACCGGGTGTCACTGTGTGTGAAACACTGTCCGGGCCCAGTGAGACCGGACCGGGTGTCACTGTGTGTGAAACACTGTCCGGACCCAGTGAGACCGGACCGGGTGTCACTGTGTGTGAAACACTGTCCGGACCCAGTGAGACCGGACCGGGTGTCACTGTGTGTGAAACACTGTCCGGGCCCAGTGAGACCGGACCGGGTGTCACTGTGTGTGAAACACTGTCCGGGCCCAGTGAGACCGGACCGGGTGTCACTGTGTGTGAAACACTGCCCGGGCCCAGTGAGACCGGACCGGGTGTCACTGTGTGTGAAACACTGTCCGGGCCCAGTGAGACCGGACCGGGTGTCACTGTGTGTGAAACACTGTCCGGACCCAGTGAGACCGGACCGGGTGTCACTGTGTGTGAAACACTGTCCGGGCCCAGTGAGACCGGACCGGGTGTCACTGTGTGTGAAACACTGCCCGGACCCAGTGAGACCGGACCGGGTGTCACTGTGTGTGAAACACTGTCCGGACCCAGTGAGACCGGACCGGGTGTCACTGTGTGTGAAACACTGTCCGGACCCAGTGAGACCGGACCGGGTGTCACTGTGTGTGAAACACTGCCCGGGCCCAGTGAGACCGGACCGGGTGTCACTGTGTGTGAAACACTGCCCGGACCCAGTGAGACCGGACCGGGTGTCACTGTGTGTGAAACACTGCCCGGGCCCAGTGAGACCGGACCGGGTGTCACTGTGTGTGAAACACTGCCCGGGCCCAGTGAGACCGGACCGGGTGTCACTGTGTGTGAAACACTGTCCGGGCCCAGTGAGACCGGACCGGGTGTCACTGTGTGTGAAACACTGCCCGGACCCAGTGAGACCGGACCGGGTGTCACTGTGTGTGAAACACTGTCCGGACCCAGTGAGACCGGACCGGGTGTCACTGTGTGTGAAACACTGTCCGGACCCAGTGAGACCGGACCGGGTGTCACTGTGTGTGAATCACTGTCCGGACCCAGTGAGACCGGACCGGGTGTCACTGTATGTGAAACACTGTCCGGACCCAGTGAGACCGGACCGGGTGTCACTGTGTGTGAAACACTGTCCGGACCCAGTGAGACCGGACCGGGTGTCACTGTGTGTGAAACACTGCCCGGACCCAGTGAGACCGGACCGGGTGTCACTGTGTGTGAATCACTGTCCGGACCCAGTGAGACCGGACCGGGTGTCACTGTGTGTGAAACACTGTCCGGACCCAGTGAGACCGGACCGGGTGTCACTGTGTGTGAAACACTGTCCGGACCCAGTGAGACCGGACCGGGTGTCACTGTGTGAGATTCACACACCTCAGGATGTCCCAAAGTGTCAGCTGTGGCTCAGTGGGGAGCACGTACTGAGGGAGTGCTGCACTGTCGGAGGGTCAGTACTGAGGGAGTGCTGCACTGTCGGAGGGTCAGTACTGAGGGAGTGCTGCACTGTCGGAGGGTCAGTACTGAGGGAGTGCTGCACTGTCGGAGGGTCAGTACTGAGGGAGTGCTGCACCGTCAGAGGGTCAGTACTGAGGGAGCGCTGCACTGTCGGAGGGTCAGTACTGAGGGAGCGCTGCACTGTCGGAGGGTCAGTACTGAGGGAGTGCTGCACTGTCGGAGGGTCAGTACTGAGGGAGTGCTGCACTGTCGGAAGGTCAGTACTGAGGGAGTGCTGCACTGTCGGAGGTGCCGTCTTTTGGATGAGATGTTAAACCGAGGTCCCATCTGCCCTCTCGGGTGGACGTGAACGATCCCAGGGTTACTATTTCGAGGAGGAGTGGGGGAGTTCTCCCCGGTGTCCTGGCCAAAATTTATCCCTCAACCAACATCAAAAACAGATGATCTGGTCATTTATCTCATTACAACAGTGACAACACTTCAAAAAAAGTCCTTCATTGGCTGTGAAGAAAGAAAGAAAGAACTTGCATTTCTATAGCGCCTTTCACATCCTCAGGACGTCCCAAATCGCTTTACAGCCAATGAGGTCCTTTTTGAAGTGCAGTCACTGTTGTAATGTAGGAAACGGGGCAGCCAATTTGTGCACAGCAAGATCCCACAAACAGCAATGTGATAAATGACCCGATAATCTGTTTTAATGATGTTGGTTGAGGATAAATATTAACTTCCTGCCGCCATATTGGGACCTTAGTTGGCCGGTTTACGCCTGAGAAACGGAGCCTTGTTGTTCGGCCGGTATCTCGTAGTTTGTATATTTTTTATTCTGTAACTGTGTTTTTTACTCGTGTCCTCGCTCCTTCTCTCCCAATCTGTTCCCTCTCCTGAACTTCTGTTCTCTGATTCTGTTCTCTGATTCAGTATTCAATGTGAGTGGGTGAGTGAGACGGAAAGACTGCAGGGTGAGAATGGATTCAGACTCTGGCTGTAGTGTTGGTGCAAAGACAGCAATTCCTGCACAGATGCTGCAGATTTTAAAATTCTCATCCTCGTGTTCAAATCCCTCCATGGCCTCTCCCCTCCCTATCTCTGTAACCTCGTCAACCCTACAACCCTCCGAGATCTCTGTAACCTCGTCAACCCTACAACCCTCCGAGATCTCTGTAACCTCGTCAACCCTACAACCCTCCGAGATCTCTGTAACCTCGTCAACCCTACAACCCTCCGAGATCTCTGTAACCTCGTCAACCCAACAACCCTCCGAGATCTCTGTAACCTCCCCCAACCCTACAACCCACCGAGATCTCTGTAACCTCCTCCAACCCTACAACCCTCCGAGATCTCTGTAACCTCGTCAACCCTACAACCCTCCGAGATCTCTGTAACCTCGTCAACCCTACAACCCTCCGAGATCTCTGTAACCTCCCCAACCCTACAACCCTCCGAGATCTCTGTAACCTCCCCCAACCCTACAACCCTCCGAGATCTCTGTAACCTCCCCCAACCCTACAACCCTCCGAGATCTCTGTAACCTCGTCAACCCTACAACCCTCCGAGATCTCTGTAACCTCCCCCAACCCTACAACCCTCCGAGATCTCTGTAACCCCCCCCAACCCGACAACCCTCCGAGATCTCTGTAACCTCGTCAACCCTACAACCCTCCGAGATCTCTGTAACCTCATCAACCCTACAACCCTCCGAGATCTCTGTAACCTCCCCCAACCCTACAACCCTCCGAGATCTCTGTAACCTCCTCCAACCCTACAACCCTCCGAGATCTCTGTAACCTCGTCAACCCTACAACCCTCCGAGATCTCTGTAACCTCGTCAACCCTACAACCCTCCGAGATCTCTGTAACCTCCCCAACCCTACAACCCTCCGAGATCTCTGTAACCTCCCCCAACCCGACAACCCTCCGAGATCTCTGTAACCTCCCCCAACCCTACAACTCTCCGAGATCTCTGTAACCTCGTCAACCCTACAACCCTCCGAGATCTCTGTAACCTCCCCCAACCCGACAACCCTCCGAGATCTCTGTAACCTCCCCCAACCCTACAACCCTCCGAGATCTCTGTAACCTCCCCCAACCCGACAACCCTCCGAGATCTCTGTAACCTCCCCCAACCCTACAACCCTCCGAGATCTCTGTAACCTCATCAACCCTACAACCCTCCGAGATCTCTGTAACCTCCCCCAACCCTACAACCCTCCGAGATCTCTGTAACCTCGTCAACCCTACAACCCTCCGAGATCTCTGTAACCTCCCCCAACCCGACAACCCTCCGAGATCTCTGTAACCTCCCCCAACCCTACAACCCTCCGAGATCTCTGCAACCTCGTCAACCCTACAACCCTCCGAGATCTCTGTAACCTCCCCCAACCCGACAACCCTCCGAGATCTCTGTAACCTCGTCAACCCTACAACCCTCCGAGATCTCTGTAACCTCCCCCAACCCTACAACCCTCCGAGATCTCTGTAACCTCGTCAACCCTACAACCCTCCGAGATCTCTGTAACCTCCCCCAACCCGACAACCCTCCGAGATCTCTGTAACCTCCCCCAACCCTACAACCCTCCGAGATCTCTGTCACCTCCCCCAACCCTACAACCCTCCGAGATCTCTGTAACCTCCCCCAACCCTACAACCCTCCGAGATCTCTGTAACCTCCCCCAACCCTACAACCCTCCGAGATCTCTGTAACCTCCCCCAACCCTACAACCCTCCGAGATCTCTGTAACCTCGTCAACCCTACAACCCTCCGAGATCTCTGTAACCTCCCCCAACCCGACAACCCTCCGAGATCTCTGTAACCTCCCCCAACCCTACAACCCTCCGAGATCTCTGTAACCTCCCCCCAACCCTACAACCCTCCGAGATCTCTGTAACCTGCCCCAACCCTACAACCCTCCGAGATCTCTGTAACCTCGTCAACCCTACAACCCTCCGAGATCTCTGTAACCTCGTCAACCCTACAACCCTCCGAGATCTCTGTAACCTCCCCCAACCCTACAACCCTCCGAGATCTCTGTAACCTGCCCCAACCCTACAACCCTCTGAGATCTCTGTAACCTCCCCCAACCCGACAACCCTCCGAGATCTCTGTAACCTCCCCCAACCCTACAACCCTCCGAGATCTCTGTAACCTCCCCCAACCCTACAACTCTCCGAGATCTCTGTAACCTCGTCAACCCTACAACCCTCCGAGATCTCTGTAACCTCCCCCAACCCGACAACCCTCCGAGATCTCTGTAACCTCCCCCAACCCGACAACCCTCCGAGATCTCTGTAACCTCCCCCAACCCTACAACCCTCCGAGATCTCTGTAACCTCCCCCAACCCGACAACCCTCCGAGATCTCTGTAACCTCGTCAACCCTACAACCCTCCGAGATCTCTGTAACCTCCCCCCAACCCTACAACTCTCCGAGATCTCTGTAACCTCCCCCAACCCTACAACCCTCCGAGATCTCTGTAACCCCCCCCAACCCTACAACCCTCCGAGATCTCTGTAACCTCGTCAACCCTACAACCCTCCGAGATCTCTGTAACCTCGTCAACCCTACAACCCTCCGAGATCTCTGTAACCTCCCCCAACCCTACAACCCTCCGAGATCTCTGTAACCTCGTCAACCCTACAACCCTCCGAGATCTCTGTAACCTCCCCCAACCCTACAACCCTCCGAGATCTCTGTAACCTCGTCAACCCTACAACCCTCTGAGATCTCTGTAACCTCCCCCAAACCGACAACCCTCCGAGATCTCTGTAACCTCCCCCAACTCTACAACTCTCCGAGATCTCTGTAACCTCGTCAACCCTACAACCCTCCGAGATCTCTGTAACCCCCCCCAACCCTACAACCCTCCGAGATCTCTGTAACCTCGTCAACCCTACAACCCTCCGAGATCTCTGTAACCCCGTCAACCATATAACCCTCCGAGATCTCTGTAACCTCGTCAACCCTACAACCCTCTGAGATCTCTGTAACCTCCCCCAAACCGACAACCCTCCGAGATCTCTGTAACCTCCCCCAACCCTACAACCCTCCGAGATCTCTGTAATCTCCCCCAACCCTACAACCCTCCGAGATCTCTGTAACCTCCCCCAACCCTACAACCCTCCGAGATCTCTGTAACCTCCCCCAACCCTACAACCCTCCGAGATCTCTGTAACCTCCTCCAATTCTGGCCTCTTGTCCATCCCCGAGTTTCTTCGATCCATTGGCGGCCGTGCCTTCAGCTGCCTGGGCCCTAAGCTCTGGAATTCCCTCCCTCCCCCTCTCCACCTCTCTCTCCTCCTCTAAGATGCTCCTTAAAACCTACCTCTTTGACCAAGCTTTTGGTAATCTGTCCTAATATCTCCTTCTGTGACTCGGTGTCAGTTTGTGTCTGATAATCGCTCCTGTGAAGGGCCTTGGGACGTTTTCCTACATTAAAGGCGCTATATAAATGCAGGTTGTTGTTGTTGCTGTTGTTGTTTCTGCTGCTCTGTACCTTTATCGGCCGTCTGACCCTAACCCTGTTTACACTGACGTTCTGTTTGTTGTTGGGAGTGGGGACTGCCTGCCAGGCCCTGGTGTCCTGACTTGTGAAGGCCCGAGGCCTGAGAGTCGTGACCCGAGAGTGACCTGTGCAATCGACCTTCGAACCCGGCTCCACACAGCATGGGGAAACATTTATTATTGGACGATCAGTGAGACCTCCCGGTGTCCCGGCCAACTCTCTCCCATCCAACGTCAACACAAACAGCTCATCACAACGCTGTCTGTTGGATCTTGCTGTGCACAAAATGGCTGCTGCGTTTAGCTCCATCAGACTAACCGTGTTTCACCTGTCAGCCTTGGCTCAGTGGTGAACTTTCACCTCGGAGTCAGAAGGTCATGGGGGAGTACAGGGTGAGGTCTGGGGGCTAAGTTGAGGCCCAGTGCAGATTGTCTCCTGTGAAGCAGAGATTCCAGTGATCCTGTTGTAGACACTGAGCTGAGGTTTAAACTCCGTGAGGGCCGAAAGCCCCTTTAATACGGGTTCCAGGTTTTGAAATCTCTGCATTGCTTTAAAATCTTTTCCTGTGAGCTGATGGACGTGTTTCTCTGGAGTGTCGGAGCTCAGGTTCGAGTTCAGATAATGGGCTATATTTATATAAAAGGCCGCGGTTTCACCCAGTCTGACTCACATTCTGGGCTCCACTTCCCGCAATATCACTAATTTTACCAAAGTCTCTCGACAGCAGAATGAAGGGGTTACGATCAATATTTCAGCATCTCCAGGACATGATGTTCAATGTCAGCTGACCAACTGAATCCATGGCCTTGTTACTGATTATATCACTCGCCTTCTCTCCCCGGAAAGTCTGTTAATAATTGATGTAAAGTTGCTTCTCCAGAGAACAAAACATGGTTGAGGTTTGATTGAAATACTGAGGGGACAGTGTGAGGAGACGGGAGGGGAGTATTGGTGAGTGAAGCAAACACTGTCGGGAACATCGGAACAGCAGGAGGCCATTCAGCCCCTCGAGCCTGTTCCCCATTCAATTAGATCATGGCTGATCTGTACCTCAACTCCATTTACCCGCCTTTGCTCCGTATCCCTCGATACCCTCACCCAACAAAAATCTATCGATCTCAGTCTTGAAAGCTCCAATTGACCCCCAGCATCCACAGCCTTTTGGGGGAGAGAGTTCCAGATTCCCACTCCCCTTTGTGTGAAGAAATGCTTCCTGACATCACCCCTGAACGGCCGAGCTCTAATTTTAAGATTATTCCCCCTTGTTCTGGACTCTCCCACCAGAGGAAATAGTTTCTCTCTATCTACCCGATCGAATCCTTTTATCATCTAAAACATTTTAATATTTCCAACATTACAACAGTGACGACATTTCAAAATTACTTCATTGGCTGTATATCGCTTTGGGATGTAAAGTAACATTCGTGCGAGACAAGTGCCAGGCAATGACCATCTCCAACAAGAGAGAGTCTAACCACCTCCCCTTGAAATTCAACGGCATTACCATCGCCGAATCTCCCACCATCAACATCCTGGGGGTCACCATTGACCAGAAACTTAACTGGACCAGCCATATAAATACTGAGGCTACAAGAGCAGGTCAGAGGCTGGGTATTCTGCGGCGAGTGACTCACCTCCTGACTCCCCAAAGCCTTTCCACCATCCACAAGGCACAAGTCAGGAGTGTGATGGAATACTCTCCACTTGCCTGGATGAGTGCAGCTCCAACAACACTCAGGAAGCTCGACACCATCCAGGACAAAGCAGCCCGCTTGATTGGCACCCCATCCACCACCCTAAACATTCACTCCCTTCACCACCGGCGCACTGTGGCTGCAGTGTGCACCATCCACAGGATGCACTGCAGCAACTCGCCAAGGCTTCTTCGACAGCAACTCCCAAACCCGCGACCTCTACCACCTAGAAGGACAAGAGCAGCAGGTACATGGGAACAACACCACCTGCACGTCCCCCTCCAAGTCACACACCATCCCGACTTGGAAATATATCGCCGTTCCTTCATCGTCGCTGGGTCAAAATCCTGGAACTCCCTTCCTAACAGCACTGTGGGAGAACCGTCACCACACGGACTGCAGTGGTTCAAGAAGGCGGCTCACCACCACCTTCTCAAGGGCAATTAGGGATGGGCAATAAATGCCGGCCTCGCCAGCGATGCCCACATCCCATGAACGAATAATAAAAAAAGATCAGCTTGAGTATATTATTTGGAGTCCTTCCCTGAACCATTGATATCTGACCCTCCCGGACCCCCCATCAGAGGACCCCCCGCACTGAACCCCACCAGACCCACTCCAAACCCCCCCGATCTCCTACCAGACTCCCAACACCCCCCACCAGAACCTCCCCCCAAACCCCACCAGACCCACCCCAACCTACTGTCCTCCCACCAGACTCCCAACACCCCCCACCAGAACCTCCCCCCAAACCCCACCAGACCCACCCCAACCTACTGTCCTCCCACCAGACCCCCAACACCCCCCACCCGAACCTCCCCCTGAACCCCACCAGACCCACCCCAACCTACTGTCCTCCCACCAGACCCACCCTGACCCACCCCCGACCCCCTCCCCCAGACCATTGCAGTACTTCGACCTTCCCCAGAACCCGCTGCCCCCAGTTTTGATGGAGTAAATAAGGAGAAACTGTTTCCAGTGGCAGGAGGGTCGGGAACCAGAGGACACAGATTTAAGGTAATTGGTGAAAAATCCAGAGCGGAGATGAGGAGAATTTTTTTTATGCAGCGAGTTGTTCTGATCTGGAATGCGCTGCCTGAAAGGGCGGTGGAAGCAGATTCAATAATAACTTTCAAAAGGGAATTGGATAAATACTTGAAAAGTATAAAATTTGCAGGGCTGTGGGGAAAGAGCAGGGGGAGTGGGACTAATTGGATAGCTCTTTCAAAGAGCTGGCACAGGCTCGATGGACCGAATGGCCTCCTTCTGTGCTGTAATATTCGATGATTCTATGGATTGAGGGACACACTGTGGGGCCTGTTGTTAGACTCACTCCCCCAGTTATATTGTTCACTCCCCCTGGACTGAGGGACACACTGTGGGGCCTGTTGTTAGACTCACTCCCCCAGTTATATTGTTCACTCCCCCTGGACTGAGGGACACACTGTGGGGCCTGTTGTTAGACTCACTCCCCCAGTTATATTGTTCACTCCCCCTGGACTGAGGGACACACTGTGGGGCCTGTTGTTAGACTCACTCCCCCAGTTATATTGTTCACTCCCCCTGGACTGAGGGACACACTGTGGGCCCTGTTGTTAGACTCACTCCCCCAGTTATATTTTTCCCTCCCTCTCACAACCTTCTCTAAACAGACAGCTTTTCCCAACAGAAACCGTGACTGTTGTGTCGAAGGCTCAGTCCAGGCAGGAGTTTGAAGGTCGAGTTATCTCCCTGTCACCCTGTCCCTGTCTCTCCTCCCCTTCAATACACGTCCAGCTCACTCACTCACACAGAAAGATGAGATGATGTGGAGATGCCGGTGATGGACTGGGGTTGACAATTGTAAACAATTTTACAACACCAAGTAATAGTCCAGCAATTTTATTTTAAATTCACAAGCTTTCGGAGGCTTCCTCCTTCGTCAGGTGAACGTCCATCGTCTCGGCACTATACACCAGTATCCCCCACGATGACGGCATCGCTGCGACAGCATCAATACTCAACACCAACAACAGCCAATCTCCGGACGCCATCCTACAACTCATCCGCTTCATCCTGGATCACAATGTCTTCACCTTCGATAACCAGTTCTTTACCCAAACACACGGAACAGCCATGGGGACCAAATTCGCACCCCAATACGCCAACATTTTCATGCACAAGTTCGAGCAGGACTTCTTCACTGCACAAGACCTCCAACCAACACTATACACCAGATACATCGACGGCATTTTCTTTCTATGGACCCACGGTGAGGAATCACTAAAGAGACTACACGATAACATCAACAAGTTCCATCCCACCATCAAGCTCACCATGGACTACTCCTCAGAATCAGTTTCTTTCTTGGACACACGAATCTCCATCAAAGACGGGCACCTCAGCACCTCACTCTACCGCAAGCCCACGGACAACCTCACGATGCTCCACTTTTCCAGCTTCCACCCTAACCACGTCAAAGAGGCCATCCCCTATGGACAGGCCCTGCGAATACACAGGGTCTGCTCAGACGAGGAGGAACGCGATGGACACCTACAGACGCTGAAAGACGCCCTAGTAAGAACGGGATATGACGCTCGACTCATCGATCGACAGTTCCGACGGGCCACAGCAAAAAATCGCGTAGACCTCCCCAGAAGACTAACACGGGACGCAACCAACAGAGTACCCTTCGTCGTCCAGTACTTCCCCGGAGCGGAGAAACTACGCCATGTTCTCCGCAGCCTTCAACATGTCATCAATGACGACGAACACCTCGCTATGGCCATCCCCACACCTCCACTACTCGCCTTTAAACAGCCACCCAACCTCAAACAAACCATCGTTCGCAGCAAATTACCCAGCCTTCAGGAGAACAGCGTCCACGACACCACACAACCCTGCCACGGTAACCTCTGCAAGACATGCCAGATCGACACAGATACCACCATCACACGAGAGGACACCACCCACCAGGTGCATGGTTCATACTCCTGTGACTCGGCCAACGTTGTCTACCTCATACGTTGCAGGAAAGGATGCCCCAGAGCATGGTACATTGGCGAGACCATGCAGACGCTGCGACAACGGATGAACGGACACCGCGCAACAATCGCCAAACAGGAGGGTTCTCTCCCTGTCGGGGAACACTTCAGCAGTCATGGACATTCAGCCACCGACCTTCGGGTAAACATACTCCAAGGCGGCCTTCGAGACACACGACAACGCAAAATCGTCGAGCAGAAATTAATAGCCAAGTTCCGCACCCATGAGGACGGCCTCAACCGGGATCTTGGGTTCATGTCACACTACACGTTACCCCACCAGCGAACAAATGTGATCTGTTTTTAATATAACGGGTCATTGACTGTCTTCGTTCTGTCTCTCTTTTTTTTTTGGGGGGTTGTATATTCAGTGGCCTTTTAGATGACACCTTTCTGTCTGCTCACTGTGATTGCCTTGGCAACGGGCAGTAATCACCAGGCTTTGTTATGTGATCTTAAAATGCGACGGATTCGAAATTGTCACTTCCACACCGCCTGAGGAAGGGGAAAGCCCCCGAAAGCTTGTGGGATTAAAAATAAAACCATTAATTCACAAACTGAATGTTTGAGTCAAAATGAAATGGGATGAATTAAATCCACTTTCCATTTCAGTGGATTGTGTTTAAAATGTAAATGAGATGAGCTTCCTCTTTAAACCGGGCCAGGTTTCCACTTTAAAGGAGTGATGATCCTTTGTTGCTGGGTTTATTCCCCTGTGGGTCAGCATTGAGGAGTGGGGCTGTGGACAGAAGCAGGACTGACTGTCGTTTGCTTGTTAATACACGGCCCGTTCTCTGCCCGTTCACCCTTCGACCTCCCGCTGACCTTGTGCCCAGAGTCCACCTTCAGGTCGATTTGGTTCGCGGGTCGATAAACGTGTGTGAAAAGGAGACGGGATAATGTCTGGGCTCACCCTTTCCCTCCTGCATTTTCAGGGTTTCTTTCCACTGACAACAACAACAACCTGCATTTATATAGCGCCTTTAACGTAGTAAAACGTCCCAAGGTGCTTCACAGGAGCGTAAATCAGACAAAAATTGACACTGAGCCAAAGAGGGAGATATTAGGTCAGGAGACCAAAAGCTTGGTCAAAGAGGTGGGTTTTAAGGAGGGTCTTAAAGGAGGAGAGAGAGGGGGAGAGACGGAGAGGTTTACGGAGGGAATTCCAGAGTTTAGGGCCTCGGCAGCTGAAGGCACGGCTGCCAATGGTGGGGTGAAACAATTGGGGGCTGGACAAGAGGCCAGAATTGGAGGAGTGCAGAGATCTCGGAGGGTTGTAGGACTGGAGGAGATTACAGAGATAGGGAGAGGTGTTGGGCTCGAAGAGGTTACAGAGATAATTGTAAACAATTTTACAACACCAAGTTATAGTCCAGCAATTTTATTTTAAATTCACAAGCTTTCGGAGGCTTCCCCCTTCGTCAGGTGTTGTAAAATTGTTTACAATTGTCAACCCCAGTCCATCACCGGCATCTCCACATCATGACTACCATCGACGTTACAGAGATAGGGAGGGGTGCAGGACTGGAGGAGATTACAGAAATAGGGAGGGGTGTAGTGCTGGAGGAGATTACAGAAATAGGGAGGGGTGTAGTGCTGGAGGGGGTTACAGAGATAGGCAGGGGTGTCGGGCTGGAGGGGGTTACAGAGATAGGGAGGGGTGTAGGACTGGAGGGGGTTACAGAGATAGGGAGGGGTGTAGGGCTGGAGGAGGTTACAGAGATAGGGAGGGGTGTAGGGCTGGAGGAGGTTACAGAGATAGGGAGGGGTGTAGGGCTGGAGGAGGTTACAGAGATAGGGAGGGGTGTAGGGCTGGAGGAGGTTACAGAGATAGGGAGGGGTGTAGGTCTCAAAGAGGTTACAGAGATAGGCAGGGGTGTAAGGCTGGAGGGGGTTACAGAGATAGGGAGGGGTGTAAGGCTGGAGGGGGTTACAGAGATGGGGAGGGTTGTAGGACTGGAGGGGGTTACAGAGATGGGGAGGGTTGTAGGACTGGAGGAGGTTACAGAGATAGGGAGGGGTGTAGGGCTGGAGGGGGTTACAGAGATAGGGAGGGGTGTAGGACTGGAGGGGGTTACAGAGATAGGGAGGAGTGTAGGGCTGGAGGGGGTTACAGAGATGGGGAGGGTTGTAGGACTGGAGGGGGTTACAGAGATGGGGAGGGGTGTAGGGCTGGAGGGGGTTACAGAGATAGGGAGGGGTGTAGGACTGGAGGGGGTTACAGAGATAGGGAGGAGTGTAGGGCTGGAGGGGGTTACAGAGATGGGGAGGGTTGTAGGACTGGAGGGGGTTACAGAGATAGGGAGGGGTGTAGACAACTACTGTGTGACATCACAGGTGAGGCAGGAGAGTCCGAGAGGTGAGCACAGGATAAAAGGAGAGACCTGGAGCGGGAGGAGAGTATGAGAGTCCAAGGCAAGTCATGGCAGCACAGCTCGCACACGTGATATGCTCCTCCTGCACTATGTGGGAAGTCATGGACACGACTGGTGTCCCTGACGACCATGTGTGCAGGAAGTGTGTCCAGCTGCAGCTACTGGCTGACCATCTTTTGGAGCTGGAGCTGCGGGTGGATTCACTGTGGAGCATCCGCGATGCTGAGACTATCGTGGATAGCACGTTCAGTGAGGTGGTCACACCGCAGGTAAAGAATACGCAGGCAGAAAGGAAATGGGTGACCACCAGGCAGAGTAAAAGGACTAGGCAGGTAGAGCAGGAGTCCCCTGGGGCCATCTCCCTCTCAAACAGATATTCTGCTTTAGATACTGTTGGGGGAGATGGCTTATCAGGGGAAAGCAGCAAGAGCCAGGTTCGGGGCTCCACGGGTGGCTCTGCTGCACAGGAGGGGAGGAAGAAGAGTGGCAGGGCTATAGTGATAGGGGATTCAATTGTAAGGGGAACAGATAGGCGTTTCTGTGGCCGCAAACGTGACTCCAGGATGGTATGTTGCCTCCCTGGTGCTGGGGTCAAGGATGTCACTGAGCGGCTGCAGGGCATTCTGGAGGGGGAGGGTGAACAGCCAGTAGTTGTGGTCCATATTGGTACCAACGACATAGGTAAAAAAAGGGATGAGGTCCTGCAAGGTGAATTTAAGGAGTTAGGAGATAAATTAAAAAGCAGGACTTCAAAGGTAGTGATCTCAGGATTACTACCGGTGCCACGTGCTACTGAGTATAGGAACAGGAGAATAGACAGGATGAATGCGTGGCTGCAGGGATGGTGTAGGAGGGAGGGATTTAGATTCCTGGGACATTGGGACCGGTTCTGGGGAAGGTGGGACCTGTACAAGCGGGACGGGTTACACCCGAGCAGGACTGGGACCAATGTCCTCGTAGGGGTGTTTGCTAGTGCTGTTGGGGAAGGTTTAAACTAGAGTGGCAGGGGGATGGGAACCTGAGCGGGGAGTCAGAAGGGAATACAGTTGACAACAGCAAGAGAGGGGAAGACCCAGGGGAAATCTACAATACAAATAGTACAAACAGTTGTTCAAGAACAAGTGAAAGGGAAAAGCATAGAGCAGCGGAAAGAAAGTGTACTTTAGGCACGACAGATAAAATAAAAACTAGAAGGCGCAAGGTGATTAACCCAGCATCAAAGCTGAGGCAGGGGGTTGGGAACCTGAGCAGGGAGACAGAGGAAAGTGTGTCAGGAAGGGACAGAAGGTATGGAGTAAAAGGTAAAGTGTTAAAAAAGGAAAAAGCAGGAACTAAGTGTCACAAGACATATTTGGAAGTTCTTTATCTGAATGCACGTAGCATTCGTAACAAAATGGACGAGTTAATGGCACAAATAACTATGTATGGGTATGATCTTGTGGCCATTACAGAAACATGGCTGCAGGGTGACAACGACTGGGAATTAAATATGCCAGGGTATTTAACAATCAGGAAGGACAGGCAGGAAGGAAGGGGAGGTGGGGTGGCTATGTTTAGAAAGGAAGGAATCACTGTAATACAGAGAAATGATATTGGGACAAAGGATCAGGATAATGAAACAGTTTGGGTGGAGATAAGGAATAATAAGGGGAAAAAAAACACTAGTGGGCGTAGTATATAGGCCTCCTAATAGTTGCAACTCTGCTGGGAGAAGTATTAATCAGGAAATAGTCAGGGCATGTAATAAGGGAACAGCTATAATTATGGGGGATTTTAACTATCATATTAACTGGACAAATCAAATTGGGCAGGGCAGCCTTGAGGAAGAGTTTATTGAGTGTATTAGGGATGGATTTCTTGAGCAGTATGTAACTGATCCTACAAGGGGGCAGGCAACCTTAGACCTGGTCCTGTGTGATGAGCCAGGATTAATTAATAATGTCCTAGTTAAGGATCCCCTTGGAATGAGTGACCATAACATGGTTACATTCCATATCCAATTAGAGGGTGAGAAGGTTGGTTCTCAAACAAGCGTACTGAGCTTGAATAAAGGAGACTATGATGGTATGAGAGCGGAATTGATTAAAGTGGACTGGGAAAATAGATTAAAGGGTAAGACGGTACATGAGCAGCGGTGTTCGTTTAAGGAGTTATTTTACAACTTTCAAAAAATATATATTCCACCGAGGAAAAAAGGGTGTAAAAGAAATGACAGCCATCCGTGGCTAAGTAAAGAAATTAAGGATAGTATCCGACTAAAAACAAGGACATATAAGGTAGCCAAACTTAGTGGGAGGATAGAAGATTGGGAAGTCTTCAAAAGACAGCAAAAAGTAACTGAAGGATTGATTAAGAAAGGGAAGATAGATTATGAAAATAAATTAGCAAAAAATATAAAAACAGATAGCAAGAGTTTCTACAGTTATATAAAAAGAAAAAGGGTGGCTAAGGCAAACGTAGGTCCCTTAGAGGATGAGACCGGGAAATTAATGGTGGGAAACAAGGAGATGGCAAAAATGCTGAACAAATATTTTGTTTCAGTCTTTACGGTAGAGGACACTAAGAATATCCCAACACTGGACAAACAGGGGGCTCTAGAGGGGGAGGAGCTTAATACAATTAAAATCACTAAGGAATTGGTACTCAGTAAATTAATGGGACTCAAGGCGGATAAATCCCCTGGACCTAATGGCTTACATCCCAGGGTCTAGTGGGAAGTGGCAGTAGGGATTGTGGATGCTTTGGTAATAATTTTCCAAAATTCTCTGGTCTCGGCAAAGGTCCCGGCAGATTGGAAAACTGCCAATGTAACACCCTTATTTCAAAAGGGTAGTTGGCAGAAGGCTGGAAATTATAGACCAGTTAGCCTAACATCTGTGGTGGGTAAAATTTTGGAGTCTATTATTAAGGAGACAGTAGCGGAACATTTGGATAAGCATAATTTAATTGGACAAAGTCAGCATGGCTTTACGAAGGGGAAGTCATGTCTGACAAATTTACTTGAGTTCTTTGAGGACATAATGTACAGGGTGGATAAAGGGGAACCAGTGGATGTAGTGCATTTGGACTTCCAGAAGGCATTCGACAAGATGCCACATAAAAGATTATTGCTCAAGATAAAGAATCACTGGATTGGGGGTAATATTCTGGCATGGGTGGAGGATTGGTTATCTAACAGGAAGCAGAGAGTTGGGATAAATGGTTCATTCTCGGACTGGCAACCAGTAACCAGTGGTGTTCCACAGGGGTCGGTGCTGGGTCCCCAACTCTTTACAATCTATATTAACGATTTGGAGGAGGGGACCGAGTGTAACATATCAAAGTTTGCAGATGATACAAAGATAGTGGAAAGTAGAGAGTGGGGAGGACATAAAAAACCTAGAAGGGGATATAGACAGGCTGGGTGTGTGGGCGGAGATTTGGCAGATGCAATACAATATTGGAAAATGTGAGGTTATGCACTTTGGCAGGAAAAATCATAGAGTAAGTTATTATCTTAATGGCGAGAAACTGGAAAGTACTGCAGTACAAAGGGATCTGGGGGTCCGAGTGCAAGAAAATCAAAAAGTTGGTATGCAGGTGCAGCAGGTGATCAAGAAGACCAACGGAATGTTGGCTTTTATTGCTAGGGGGATAGAATATAAAAACAGGGAGGTATTGCTGCAGTTATATAAGGTATTGGTGAGACCGCACCTGGAATACTGCATACAGTTTTGGTGTCCATACTTAAGAAAAGACATACTTGCTCTCGAGGCAGTACAAAGAAGGTTCACTCGGTTAATCCCGGGGATGAGGGGGCGGACATATGAGGAGAGGTTGAGTAGATTGGGACTCTACTCATTGGAGTTCAGAAGAATGAGAGGCGATCTTATTGAAACATATAAGATTGTGAAGGGGCTTGATCGGGTGGATGCGGTCAGGATGTTCCCAAGGATGGATAAAACTAGAACTCGGGGGCATAATCTTAGAATAAGGGGCTGCTCTTTCAAAACTGAGATGAGGAGAAACTTCTTCACTGAGGGTAGTCGGTCTGTGGAATTTGCTGCCCCAGGAAGCTGTGGAAGCTACATCATTAAATAAATTTAAAACAGAAATAGACAGTTTGCTCGAAGTAAAGGGAATTAGGGGTTACGGGGAGCGGGCAGGAAATTGGACATGAATTTAGATTTGAGGTTAGGATCAGATCAGCCATGATCTTATTGAATGGCGGAGCAGGCTCGAGGGGCCGATTGGCCTACTTCTGCTCCTATTTCTTATGTTCTTATGTTCTTATGTTCTTATTTAGTTCTTCTCGACCAAAAGGCATCAGTTAATTCCCACCGATCTTGGTGCTGAAAATAGAATATTCCCCAGGCTCTGTAATCCCCAATTTGATTAATCTCTGGCACCAGATCAATGTCATCGTCTCCAATTCCACTTTAGTGCCAATTTGCTGATTGATTTGAGTGTTTCTTGTGCTTCAAAGCAAAAGGTCACAGAGGAAGGAAATCGCGGATGGACAAGAGGCCAGAATTGAAGGAGCGCGGAGATCTCGGAGGGTCATAGGGCTAAAGGAGGTTATAGAGATAGGGAGGGGTGTAGGGCTGGAGGAGGTTACATAAATAGGGAGGGGTGTAGGGCTGGCGGAGGTTCCAGAGATGGGGAGGGGTGTAGGGCTGGAGGGGGTTACAGAGATAGGGAGGGGTTCAGGGCTGGAGGGGGTTACAGAGATAGGGAGGGGTGTAGGGCTGGAGGAGGTTACAGAGATAGGGAGGGAAGAGGCCATGGAGGGATTTGAACAAGAGGAAGAGAATTTTAAAATCAGAATTAAAATCACTGATGATTGAAATCCGAATGTGGGAAGCTTTGCCACAAGTGCTGATCGATACTGAATCATTTATAGGGTTGAAAAGGTCACTGAGTAAATACTGAGAGAGGAATTAAAAAGTGTCCGAGAGCAGGAAAACAGGACCATCGAAAACCAGCCCCAATTGGGGCCGAAATTCAGCCCCGGCAAAACGGGCCAAACACTCGCCTCCTGAGTTAAAATCTCCGTCTCTAATAGAATGGGACCGGGGATGAGGGACTTCAGGTGTGGAGAGACTGGAGAAGCTGGGATTGTTCTCCTCAGAGCAGAGAAGGTTAAGGGAAGATTTAATAGAGGTGTTCAATATTATGAGGGATTTTCACAGAGTAGAGAGGGAGAAACTGTTTCCAGTGGTGGGAGGGTCGGTAACCAGAGGACACAGATTTAAGGGAATTGGCTGAAAAGCTGGGGGGAGATGAGAATTTTTTATGCAGCGAGTTGTTGTGATCTGGAATGCGCTGCCTGAAAGGGCGGTGGAAGCAGATTCAATAATAACTTTCAAAAGGGAATTGGATAAATACTTGAAAAGGAAACAATTGCAGGGCTGTGAAAGAAAGGAAGACAGAGAGACTTGTGTTTCTATCACACCTTTCAGGACCTCAGGATGTCCCAAAGCTTCACAGCAAATTAAATACTTTTTTGAAGTGTAGTCACTGTTGTAATGTTGGAAAAGCAGCAGCCAATTTGAACACAGCAAGATCCCACAAACAGCAATGAGATAAATGACCAGACAATCTGTTTTAGTGACGTTGGTTGAAGGATAAATATTGACCGGGGAGAATGGGATCTTTTACGTCCACCTGAGAGGGCAGACAGGACCTCGGTTTAATATCTCATCCAAAAGACGGCACCTCCGACAGTGCAGCACTCCCTCAGTACTGCCCTGGGAATGTCGGCCTAGATTATGGAGCTCAAGTCTCTGGAGTAGGTCTTGAACCCACGACCTTCTGTCTCAGAGGTGAGAGTGCTGCCCACTGAGCCAGTATAACCCCTTACTGTGACCCCCAATATTCTGATTGTTTAACAGCCTGGGAACATTGTGCTGATGGTTTCAGTGACCTGTCCACTAAAACCCCGAGATCTCTCTCCTGCTCCAACACCTCAAGTACATTCCCATTTAGCACATAATCCACATCAACCTTCCCTCTGCCCAATCTCATGACCTTACATTTCTCTGCATTAAACTGGATTTGCCATTTCTCCGCCCATTGATCGAACTTGTCAAGATCCTTTTGAATTTGTTCCCATTGATATTCATCATTTTCCACTGCTCCCAAGTTGGTATCGTCTGAAAATTTGGACACAATTCCTTCCTCGAAATCATTTATAAAAATTATAAACAGCGGCCCCGACACTGAACCTTGTGACACTCCCCTGGTAACTGTCGGCCAATCAGAGACCTGCCCGTCCCCCACTACTCATTATCTTCCAATCCTATCCCAATCCAGTTTAATCCATTCCCATCTGTCCCGTGGGCTTGGACCTTATGTTGTTGCCTATTATTTGGGACATTGTTAAATGTCTTCCTGAATCCTGGGTAGACAACATCCACCGTCTCCCCCGATCTACTCGGTCTGTCATCTCCTCAAAGAAATCCAATCAATAAGTCAAGCACCACCTCCCATTGTCTCGAATTAGCTCATGTCTCACAAGATGACCCTTATATTATCCCTCCCAATACTTTCAAACACTTTCCCAACACTGGAAGTAAAGCTTGTGGGTCTGTGATTTGATGGTTCATCCCTCGTCCCTTTCTGGGACTCACATTTGGGATTTTCTTTTTTTTTATTTATTCGTTCATGGGATGTGGGCGTCACTGGCGAGGCCAGCATTTATTGCCCATCCCTAATTGCCCTTGAGAAGGTGGTGGTGAGCCGCCTTCTTGAACCGCTGCAGTCCGTGTGGTGAAGGTTCTCCCACAGTGCTGTTAAGAAGGGAGTTCCAGGATTTTGACCCAGCGACGATGAAGGAACGGCGTTATATTTCCAAGTCGGGATGGTATGTCACTTGGAGGGGAACATGCAGGTGGTGTTGTTCCCATGTGCCTGCTGCTCTTGTCCTTCAAGGTGGTAGAGGTCGCGGATTTGGGAGGTGCTGTCGAAGAAGCCTTGGCGAGTTGCTGCAGTGCATCCTGTGGATGGTACACACTGCAGCCACAGTGCGCCGGTGGTGAAGGGAGTGAATGTTGAGGGTGGTGGATGGGGTGCCAATCAAGCGGGCTGCTTTGTCCTGGATGGTGTCGAGCTTCTTGAGTGTTGTTGGAGCTGCACTCATTCAGGCAAGTGGAGAGTATTCCATCACACTCCTGACTTGTGCTTTGTAGATGGTGGAAAGGCTTTGGGGAGGTCAGGAGGTGAGTCACTCGCTGCAGAATACCAAGCCTCTGACCTGCTCTTGTAGCCACAGTATTTATATGGCTGGTCCAGATAAGTTTCTGGTCAATGGTGACCCCCAGGATGTTGATGGTGGGGGATACTGCGATTGTAATGCCGTTGAATGTCAAGTGGAGGGTGGTTAGACTCTCTCTTGTTGGAGATGGTCATTGCCTGGCACTTGTCTGGCGCGAATGTCACTTGCCACTTATCAGCCCAAGCCTGGATGTTGTCCAGGTCTTGCTGCATGCAGGCTCGGACTGCTTCATTATCTGAGGGGTTGCGAATGGAACTGAACACTGTGCAATCAACAGCGAACATACCCATTTCTGACCTTATGATGGAGGGAAGGTCATTGATTAAGCAGCTGAAGATGGTTGAGCCTAGGACACTTCCCTGAGGAACTCCTGCAGCAATACCCTGGGGCTGAGAAGATTGGCCTCCAACAACCACTACCATCTTCCTTTGTGCTCGGTATGACTCCAGCCACTGGAGAGTTTTCCCCCTGATTCCCATTGACTTCAATTTTACCAGGACTCCTTGGTGCCACACTCGGTCAGATGATGCCTTGATGTCAAGGGCAGTCACTCTCATCTCACCTCTAGAATTCAGCTCTTTTGTCCATATCTGATCCTCTGGGATTTGGTCCGAGTCTCGTCAACTCTGAAAAATATCCACAAGACTCTCAATCGTTTGTGTCGATTCCTTCAGACCCCTGGGATGAAACGTATCAGATCCAGGAGCCTCATCTCCCTTGAGCTTCAACAACCTCCCCAACATGTCCTCTCCACATTTCCCCATCTACATTCACCTTTAAACTGGACCCCAATTCTGACCTTTCTCCCCCCATTTCTTTTGTAAACATTGTTAAAAAATGAACGGTTAGAAGCTTCAGCAATTTCTCTATTTCCGGACGTGACCTCCCCATCGTCACAGTTTGTGACTGTGTGTAAATTTCAGGCTCCCGGTCAATGACTGACTTTATTGTGATTGGATTGTTTTGTGTCTGTAACCGTGCGGAGTCTGCTGTGTGACGGAGTCACGCCAGATGGGAGAAGAATGTGGTATTTCTGTTTGTCTGGGATTGGTTTGATGGCCGTCCATAGGAATTACTGGAGGGGAAAAGACCGAGGTCGATCTCGTTCACCTTCTACCATCCTGGTAATCACATGATCCAATGGGAATGGAGTTATTGACCAATCACAGCAATCAATCTCTATCAATGAGTCTCCAACAGACCCAGACATGAGGTGAGGAAAACCCCCAGTGGGGGAGAGCTTTGGGAACCATCGGTCCAAAGTCCCCTGTTCCTCCCGAGCCTGTTACACTCACCACACGTCATGTCTCAAATTACTCAGATACTGGATCACAAAATATTATTTCTGAAAGAAATCGATGTAATTTGTATTTGAGTGAATCAATACTAACTGTTCCCACCGTCTCCCTGGGGAACCTGTTCCATAGATTGACCACTCACTCACTGAAATATTGTTCCCACAGATGAGTTTTGAATTGACCCCCTTCGAGCGCAGGCCGTGTCCTCGGGTTCTACTGTTCTGGACAAGGTGAAACAGCTGGTCATGGTCGACATTATCCAGTCCCTTTAGAATCCTAAACACAGCAATCAGTTACATGGGGAAGATGGGTATCGAGGGATATGGGCCAAGTGCAGGCAATTGGGACTAGCTTAGTGGTATAAACTGGGCGACATGGACATGTTGGGCCGAAGGGCCTGTTTCCATGTTGTAACTTCTATAATCAGATCACCTCTCAACCTTCTCTTTCCCAGTGAGAACTTTCCCAATTTACATAATTGCTCCTCATAATCCAATCCCTCCATCCCCTCAATCATGCTGATTGTTCTCTTCTGTGTTCGTTCAATATCTGCAAAATCCTTTTTATACTGTGGTGACCAGAACTGTACACTGTATTCCAACATCTGTACATGATATTCCAACATCTGTACACGGTATTCCAACATCTGTACATGGTATTCCAACATCTGTACACGGTATTCTAAGAACTGTACTCTATTCCAACACATGTACACAGTTTTCTAACATCTGTACATGGTATTTTAACACCTGTACATGATATTCTAAAATCTGTACACGGTATTGTAACGTCTGGACGTGTTATTCTAACATCTGCACACAGTATTCTAACATCTGCACACAGTATTCCAACATCTGCACACGGTATTCCAACATCTGCACACGGTATTCCAACATCTGCACACGGTATTCCAACATCTGTACACGGTATTCTAACATCTGTACATGGTATTTTATGAGCTGTACACTTTATTCTATGAATTGTACACTTTATTCTACGTGCGGTCGCACCAATGATTTATAAAGTGATGGGATTATCTCATTATTTTGCTCCCTTTAAATTCACTCACTGTCCATGAGTTTGAAGGAGGATGTGATTAACCAGGAATCCTTGTCTCAGCGAATTCTCTACCTGTGTTGTGAGGTTTGCTCGAACTGTCGACTTAAAGGGAGGAACATCACTACTTCTGGAGAAACACAGTCTGTGTGACTCACTCGGCTAAAAGTCTGACAGCCAATTATTTCTAAATCCGAGCACCAATTATGAAAATCCCAGCGAGTCTCGACAGCTGGTGAATGTTAACGGGAAGTGTCGGCTTCTCTTCTTTGAGCCGAGTCAAGTGATTCGGTTCCGTGTTCTCCAGAAATTTCTCCCAGAAAAGGGGTCCGGTGATGTGATGATTTTGTTACAAACATGGAAATGACGGCAGGAAAGGACCAGCTGGTCCATCAAGCCTGTTATTGGCCGAATAATCCAGAGATCGTGAGTTCAAATCCCACCATGGGCAGTTTGAGAATTTGAATTCATAGAATCGTAGAATCTTACAGCACAGAAGGAGGCCATTTGGCCCATTGTGCCTGTGATGGCTCTTTGAAAGAGTTTTCCAATTAGTCCCACTCCCCTGCTCTTTCCCCATAGTCCTGCAAATTTTTCCGTTTCAAGTATTAATCCAATTCCCTTTAGAAAGTTATTATTGAATCTGCTTCCACCGCCCTTTCAGGCAGCACATTCCAGATCAGAACAATTCGCTGCGTTAAAACATTTCTCCTCATCTCCCCTCTGGTTCTTTCACCGATTACCTTAAATCTGTGTCCTCTGGTTACCGACCCTCCTGCCACTGGAAACAGTTTCTCCTTATTTACTCTATCAAAACCCTTCATGATTTTGAATACCTCTATTAAATCTCCCCTTAACCTTCTCTGCTCTAAGGAGAACAATCCCAGCTTCTCCAGTCTCTCCACATTAACTGAAGTCCCTCATCCCTGGGACCATTTGGGTAAATCTCCTCTGCACCCTCTCCAAGGCCTTGACATCCTCCCTAAAGTGTGGTGCCCAGAATTGGACACAATTCTCCAGCTGAGGCCTGACCAGTGATTTTCAAGGTTCAGCAGAACCTCCTTGCTTTTGTCCTCTCTGCATCTGTTTTTAAAGCCCAGAATCCCGTATGCTTTTATTCAGTTTAAATCTGGAAATAAAAATCTGGTCTCAGTAAAAGTGACCATGAAACTGTCGGATTGTCGTAAAAACCCAACTGGTTCACTGATGTCCTTTAGGGAAGGAAACCTGCCGTCCTTACCCGGTCTGGGCCTATATGTGACTCCAGTCCCACACCAACGTGGTTGACCCTTAACCTCCCTCTGAAGTGGCCGAGCGAGACACTCAGTTTGTATCAAACCCGCTCCCAGTGGTTCAAGAAGAAGGCCCAGCACCACCTTCTCAGGGCAACTCGGGATGGGCAATAAATGCCGGCCTTGCCAGCGACGCCCACATCCCCAGAATCAATTTAATAAACGAACGATGTTTTAAGTCCACATCTTCCCAGGGAGCTCGATGGGATTCTCAGCATCGAAATTTAATTACAGAGAATCTGAGCTGGTGGAAATGAATGTTTGTTCATGTTAATAAAACCCAGAACTCTGCACCTGGTGTTTGTGTTTAAACATTTCAGTAATGAGCCGAGCACAGGGAGGTTTCAAGAGAACGGAAACCTGACTGGAGAAAGAATGAGAATCTCCAGCAAATATTAAACAAGCAGGAGGCCATTCAGCCCCTCGAGCCTGTTACACAGGAACAGGAGGAGGCCATTCAGCCCCTCGAACCTGTTACATTGGAACAGGAGGAGGCCATTCAGCCCCTCAAACCTGTTACATAGGTACAGGAGGAGGCCATTCATCCCCTCGAACCTGTTACATAGGAACAGGAGGAGGCTATTCAGCCCCTCAAGCCTGTTCCGCCATTCAATTAGATCATGGCTGATCTATATCTTAACCCCAATTACCCGCCTTTGCTCCGTATCCCTCGATACCCAACAATCTATCGATCTCAGTCTTGAAAGATCCAATTGACCCCCAGCATCCACAGCCTTTTGGGGGAGAGAGTTCCAGATTCCCACTCCCCTTTGTGTGAAGAAATGTTTCCTGACATCACCCTGAATGGCCGAGCTCTAATTTTAAGATTATTCCCCTTTGTTCTGGACTCTCCCACCAGAGGAAATAGTTTCTCTCCATCGACTCTATCAAATCCCTTTTAACATTTTAAACACCTCGATTAGATCATCCCTCAACCTTCTAAACTCAAGGGAAACCAAACATGTTCAGACAACCTGTCCTCATAATTTAACCCTTTTAGCCCTGGTATCATTAACAGCAATGTGATAATGAGCAGATAATCTGTTTCAGTGATGTTAGTTGAGGGATTAATATTGACCTCGACACCGGGGTGAACTCCCCTGCTCTACTTCCAATAGTGGCCGTGGGATCTTCTACGCCCAATTGAGAGGGCTGACGGGGCCTCGGTTTAATGTCTCATCTGAAGGACGGCACCTCCGACAGTGCAGCACTCCCTCAGTACTGACCCTCCGACAGTGCAGCACTCCCTCAGTACTGACCCTCCGACAGTGCAGCACTCCCTCAGTACTGACCCTCCGACAGTGCAGCACTCCCTCAGTACTGACCCTCCGACAGTGCAGCACTCCCTCAGTACTGACCCTCCGACAGTGCAGCACTCCCTCAGTACTGACTCTCCGACAGTGCAGCACTCTCTCAGTACTGACCCTCCGACAGTGCAGCACTCCCTCAGTACTGACCCTCCGATAGTGCAGCACTCCCTCAGTACTGACCCTCCGACAGTGCAGCACTCTCTCAGTACTGACCCTCCGACAGTGCAGCACTCCCTCAGTACTGACCCTCCGACAGTGCAGCACTCCCTCAGTACTGACCCTCCAACAGTGCAGCACTCCCTCAGTACTGACCCTCCGACAGTGCGACACTCCTTCAGTACTGCACTGTGAGTGTCGGCCTGGATTATGTGCTCGAGTCTCTGGAGTGGGCCTTGTACCCATGACCTTGCCTGTCTGTCTCTATCTGTGTTGATAATTAAATATGAACGTGGGCAATTCAGAGAACGGGAAACAGAGAATAACAGGAGACGGCCCCGAGACTCCTCATCATTCAAACTGGTCGATAGAAAAATCCATCCCCTGATGACAGGGTCACAAGGTCAGTCAGTCATTACCTCAACATCTGGAAACAGCCTCTTAAAACACCGTCCGGTTAGAATCAGGTCTGTGTGCAGCTGCTGACGGACTCACTGCATGGAGAGAGAGAGAGAGGGTACCCATTGGAGGTGGGGGAGAGAGGGAGGGTACCCATTGGAGGAGGGGGAGAGAGGGAGGGTACCCATTGGAGGAGGGGGAGAGAGGGAGGGTACCCATTGGAGGAGGAGAGAGAGAGGGTACCCATTGGAGGAGGAGAGAGAGAGGGTACCCATTGGAGGAGGGGGGAGAGGGAGGGTACCCATTGGAGGAGGGGGGAGAGGGAGGGTACCCATTGGAGGAGGGGGAGAGAGGGAGGGTACCCATTGGAGGAGGGGAGAGAGAGGGAGGGTACCCATTGGAGGAGGGGGAGAGAGGGAGGGTACCCATTGCAGGAGGGGAGAGAGAGGGTACCCATTGGAGGAGGGGAGAGAGAGGGAGGGTACCCATTGGAGGAGGGGAGAGAGGGAGGGTACCCATTGGAGGAGGGGGAGAGAGGGAGGGTACCCATTGGAGGAGGGGGAGAGAGAGAGGGTACCCATTGGAGGAGGGGAGAGAGAGAGGGTACCCATTGGAGGAGGGGGAGAGAGGGAGGGTACCCATTGGAGGAGGGGGAGAGAGGGAGGGTACCCATTGGAGGAGGAGAGAGAGAGGGTACCCATTGGAGGAGGAGAGAGAGAGGGTACCCATTGGAGGAGGGGGGAGAGGGAGGGTACCCATTGGAGGAGGGGGGAGAGGGAGGGTACCCATTGGAGGAGGGGGAGAGAGGGAGGGTACCCATTGGAGGAGGGGAGAGAGAGGGAGGGTACCCATTGGAGGAGGGGGAGAGAGGGAGGGTACCCATTGCAGGAGGGGAGAGAGAGGGTACCCATTGGAGGAGGGGAGAGAGAGGGAGGGTACCCATTGGAGGAGGGGAGAGAGGGAGGGTACCCATTGGAGGAGGGGGAGAGAGGGAGGGTACCCATTGGAGGAGGGGGAGAGAGAGAGGGTACCCATTGGAGGAGGGGAGAGATAGAGGGTACCCATTGGAGGAGGGGGAGAGAGGGAGGGTACCCATTGGAGGAGGGGAGAGAGAGGGAGGGTACCCATTGGAAGAGGGGAGAGAGAGGGAGGGTACCCATTGGAAGAGGGGAGAGAGGGAGGGTACCCATTGGAGGAGGGGAGAGAGAGGGAGGGTACCCATTGGAGGAGGGGAGAGAGAGAGGGTACCCATTGGAGGAGGGGGAGAGAGAGGGAGGGTAACCATTGGAGGAGGGGAGAGAGAGGGAGGGTACCCATTGGAGGAGGGGAGAGAGGGAAGGTACCCATTGGAGGAGGGGGAGAGAGGGAGGGTACCCATTGGAGGAGGGGAGAGAGGGAAGGTACCCATTGGAGGAGGGGAGAGAGAGGGAGGGTACCCATTGCAGGAGGGGAGAGAGAGGGAGGGTACCCATTGGAGGAGGGAAGAGAGAGGGTACCCATTGGAGGAGGAGAGAGAGAGGGTACCCATTGGAGGAGGGGGGAGAGGGAGGGTACCCATTGGAGGAGGGGGGAGAGGGAGGGTACCCATTGGAGGAGGGGGAGAGAGGGAGGGTACCCATTGGAGGAGGGGAGAGAGAGGGAGGGTACCCATTGGAGGAGGGGGAGAGAGGGAGGGTACCCATTGCAGGAGGGGAGAGAGAGGGTACCCATTGGAGGAGGGGAGAGAGAGGGAGGGTACCCATTGGAGGAGGGGAGAGAGGGAGGGTACCCATTGGAGGAGGGGGAGAGAGGGAGGGTACCCATTGGAGGAGGGGGAGTGAGAGAGGGTACCCATTGGAGGAGGGGAGAGAGAGAGGGTACCCATTGGAGGAGGGGGAGAGAGGGAGGGTACCCATTGGAGGAGGGGAGAGAGAGGGAGGGTACCCATTGGAAGAGGGGAGAGAGGGAGGGTACCCATTGGAGGAGGGGAGAGAGAGGGAGGGTACCCATTGGAGGAGGGGAGAGAGAGAGGGTACCCATTGGAGGAGGGGGAGAGAGAGGGAGGGTACCCATTGGAGGAGGGGAGAGAGAGGGAGGGTACCCATTGGAGGAGGGGAGAGAGGGAAGGTACCCATTGGAGGAGGGGGAGAGAGGGAGGGTACCCATTGGAGGAGGGGAGAGAGGGAAGGTACCCATTGGAGGAGGGGAGAGAGAGGGAGGGTACCCATTGCAGGAGGGGAGAGAGAGGGAGGGTACCCATTGGAGGAGGGAAGAGAGAGGGAGGGTACCCATTGGAGGAGGGGAGAGAGAGGGAGGGTACCCATTGGAGGAGGAGGAGAGAGGGAGGGTACCCATTGCAGGAGGGGAGAGAGAGGGAGGGTACCCATTGGAGGAGGGGAGAGAGAGGGAGGGTACCCATTGGAGGAGGGGGAGAGAGGGAGGGTACCCATTGGAGGAGGGGGAGAGAGGGAGGGTACCCATTGCAGGAGGGGAGAGAGAGGGTACCCATTGCAGGAGGGGGAGAGAGGGAAGGTACCCATTGGAGGAGGGGGAGAGAGGGAGGGTACCCATTGGAGGAGGGGAGAGAGAGGGAGGGTACCCATTGGAAGAGGGGAGAGAGGGAGGGTACCCATTGGAGGAGGGGAGAGAGAGGGAGGGTACCCATTGGAGGAGGGGAGAGAGAGAGGGTACCCATTGGAGGAGGGGGAGAGAGAGGGAGGGTACCCATTGGAGGAGGGGAGAGAGAGGGAGGGTACCCATTGGAGGAGGGGAGAGAGGGAAGGTACCCATTGGAGGAGGGGGAGAGAGGGAGGGTACCCATTGGAGGAGGGGAGAGAGGGAAGGTACCCATTGGAGGAGGGGAGAGAGAGGGAGGGTACCCATTGCAGGAGGGGAGAGAGAGGGAGGGTACCCATTGGAGGAGGGAAGAGAGAGGGTACCCATTGGAGGAGGGGAGAGAGAGGGTACCCATTGGAGGAGGGGGGAGAGGGAGGGTACCCATTGGAGGAGGGGGGAGAGGGAGGGTACCCATTGGAGGAGGGGGAGAGAGGGAGGGTACCCATTGGAGGAGGGGAGAGAGAGGGAGGGTACCCATTGGAGGAGGGGGAGAGAGGGAGGGTACCCATTGCAGGAGGGGAGAGAGAGGGTACCCATTGGAGGAGGGGAGAGAGAGGGAGGGTACCCATTGGAGGAGGGGAGAGAGGGAGGGTACCCATTGGAGGAGGGGGAGAGAGGGAGGGTACCCATTGGAGGAGGGGGAGAGAGAGAGGGTACCCATTGGAGGAGGGGAGAGAGAGAGGGTACCCATTGGAGGAGAGGGAGAGAGGGAGGGTACCCATTGGAGGAGGGGAGAGAGAGGGAGGGTACCCATTGGAAGAGGGGAGAGAGGGAGGGTACCCATTGGAGGAGGGGAGAGAGAGGGAGGGTACCCATTGGAGGAGGGGAGAGAGAGAGGGTACCCATTGGAGGAGGGGGAGAGAGAGGGAGGGTACCCATTGGAGGAGGGGAGAGAGAGGGAGGGTACCCATTGGAGGAGGGGAGAGAGGGAAGGTACCCATTGGAGGAGGGGGAGAGAGGGAGGGTACCCATTGGAGGAGGGGAGAGAGGGAAGGTACCCATTGGAGGAGGGGAGAGAGAGGGAGGGTACCCATTGCAGGAGGGGAGAGAGAGGGAGGGTACCCATTGGAGGAGGGGAGAGAGAGAGAGGGTACCCATTGGAGGAGGGGGAGAGAGGGAGGGTACCCATTGCAGGAGGGGAGAGAGAGGGTACCCATTGCAGGAGGGGGAGAGAGGGAAGGTACCCATTGGAGGAGGGGAGAGAGAGGGAGGGTACCCATTGGAGGAGGGGGAGAGAGGGAGGGTACCCATTGGAGGAGGGGGAGAGAGGGAGGGTACCCATTGGAGGAGGGGGAGAGAGGGAGGGTACCCATTGGAGGAGGGGAGAGAGAGGGAGGGCACCCATTGGAGGAGGGGAGAGAGAGGGAGGGTACCCATTGGAGGAGGGGAGAGAGAGGGGACCCATTGCAGGAGGGGGGGTGAGGGAGGGTACCCATTGGAGGAGGGGGAGAGAGGGAGGGTACCCATTGGAGGAGGGGGAGAGAGGGAGGGTACCCATTGGAGGAGGGGAGAGAGAGAGGGTACCCATTGGAGGAGGGGAGAGAGAGGGAGGGTACCCATTGGAGGAGGGGAGAGAGAGGGGACCCATTGCAGGAGGGGGGGTGAGGGAGGGTACCCATTGGAGGAGGGGGAGAGAGGGAGGGTACCCATTGGAGGAGGGGAGAGAGGGAGGGTACCCATTGGAGGAGGGGAGAGTGGGAGGGTACCCATTGGAGGAGGGGAGAGAGGGAGGGTACCCATTGGAGGAGGGGGAGAGAGAGGGAGGGTACCCATTGAGGGGGAGGGGACAGAGAGTATTCCTGATATTGGGATCTGAAGGAACGATTAATCGCTGATAGTTTGACAGAAGCATGAGATTGAGATCAGGCAAAGAAGATAAAAAAAACTCGAAATGATCCTTTTATTCACTTTCTGAACTGTATTTATCAGAAACAATCGATCCCCTAAAATAGTCAAATTGATGAAAAAGTGAGACATCCCCATAATTAATAGCAGGATTTCCATTTGCTGTTGGGGGTTTTGTAAATGAGTCGGTGTAAAAGTCTCCAGGTTTGGAGTCTGATTTATTGTCTCTTTAACCCTCAGACAGTATAAAAGGATGGGGGTGAATTTCTGACCCGTTTTATCCTCTCGCTGCCTCTGTCCTGTCGAGATTACTGGAGAATATTTCAGCTCCTCTCTGGGACACTAAACGCTGCTCATTTTATTCTCTGTCCGATCATTAACCTCCAAACTGAGCAACTCTGCTCTAAAATTAACTGTAACAAAGGAGCTGATTACTTGGCGATGGGGAGTGACCGCAATCTGCGGGATTGTACTTTATGGAGCCACTAACTCCTGTACTTAATAATACCCTAATTAACATAATTAACCAGGGGACTGAACCGTGCAGATAGCGAGAGGTTTAGTTAGTGATAATGACAGGCTGTTACTCACACAACACATTGTAAATCCAAGATAGAAACACTTAAAGCCCTGAAATAAATGTCAAGTGGTGAGTGGATTTGGAGAAGTAACAATGATTCATAAGATGCTCCGTTTACACTCCAGTGTGGCAGGAGCAGTTCCTGGAATATATGATCCGTGTATTGAAATATCTTCCCTTCCTGCGTTGATGCAGCTGCACAGAGCAGGAGCCTGTTGTTTCTCTCCCTCCCTGGGCTGTGTGGTGATCTTTAATTACTGTTTCAACAACAACTACTTGCATTTATATAGCGCCTTTAATGTAGTAAAACGTCCCAAGGTGCTTCACAGGAGCGTAATCGGACAAAACTTAACACCGAGTCACACAAGGAGATATTAGGACAGGTGACCAAAAGCTTGGTCAAAGAGGCAGGTTTTAAGGAGCGTCATAAAGGAGGAGAGAGAGGTGGAGAGGGGGAGAGGTTTAGGGAGGGAATTCCAGAGCTCAGGGCCGAGGCAGCTGAAGGCACGGCCGCCAATGGTGGGGTGATGAAAATCGGGGATGCACAAGAGGCCAGAATTGGAGGAGTGCAGAGATTTCAGAGGGTTTTCGGGCTGGAGGAGGTTACAGAGATAGGGAGGGGCGAGGTCATGGAGGGATTTGAACATGAGGATAAGAATTTTAAAATCGAGGCATTGCTGGACTGGGAGCCAATGTAGGTCAGTGAGCACAGGGGTGATGGGTGAACGGGCGAGTTAGGATACGGGAGGCAGAGTTTTGGATGAGCTGAAGTTTACGGAGGGTGGACGGTGGGAGGCCGGGCAGGAGAGTATTGGAATAGTCGAGCCTGGAGGTGAGAAAGGCATGGATGGGTGCAGTGGAACAGTAAACAAGAAACCTGGTCCAGAAATGTGAGAATCAGAGAGAGCTCGAGCGAGTGGTGGAGAGAGACAGTCGCTCAGTCTCTCTCTTCACTCCCGCTGTGGTTTCACACTGAACTCCCACCACTGATTGCCCCTCGAGTTTCCTCACCGTTTACACACTGTCATTCCATAGAATGGTGAGTTGTAGCACTGGGACAAGGGGCTGTTAATTATGTACCGAGGACACGGCAATTCAGGAGCACTGAACATCTGGACAGTGTGATTATTCATTCATACTTTTGACAGCTTTAGGATTCTGTTACTAATGGACACTCGTTTCATTCTAAATAGAGACATTAAAATAATCGATTCCAATATCCAGCTTTAGTCAGTGCCTTTAGAAAGATGCTGTGAGAATTGTAGATTCATTAATAGGAACATAAGTACATAAGAAATAGGAGCAGGAGTAGGCCATTCAGCCCCTCGAGCCTGCTCCGCCATTCAACAAGATCATGGCTGATCTTCTACCTCAATGCCATTTTCCTGCACCATCCCCATATCCCTTGATGCCTTTAATATCTAGAAATCTATCGATCTCTGTTTTGAATGTACTCAATGATTGAAGCCTCTTTGCATCCTCCTCACAACTCACATTCCCACCTAGTTTTGTGTCATCAGCAAACTTGGAAATATTACATTTGGTCCCCGCGTCCAAATCATTGATAGAGATTGTGAATAGCTGGGGCCCAAGCACCGATCCCTGTGGTACCCCACTAGTCACAGTCTGCCAACCTGAAAAAGACCCGTTTATTCCTACTCTCTGTTTTCTGTCTGTTAACCAATTCTCAATCCATGCCAGTATATTACCCCCAATTCCATGTGCTCTAACTTTGTTCACCAACCTCCGGTGTGGGACCTTATCGAAAGCCTTCTGAAAATCCAAATACACCACATCCACTGGTTCCCCCTTATCTATTCTACTAGTTACATCCTCAAAGAACTCCAATAGGTTTGTCAAACATTATTTCCCTTTCGGCCTTTCATAAATCCACGTTGACTCTGCCAAATCCTATTATTATTTTCTCAGTGTCCTGTTATCACATCCTTTATAATAGATTCTAGCATTTTCCCTACGACTGTTGTCAGGCTAACCGGTCTGTAGTTCCCTGTTTTCTCTCTCCCTCCTTTCTTAAATAGTGGGGTTACATTTGCCACCCTCCAATCTGCAGGAACCGTTCCAGAATCTATCGAATTTTGGAAGATGACAACCAATGCATCCACTATCTCTGTCGCCACCTCTTTCAAAACCCTGGGATGGAGATCATCAGGTCCTTGGGATTTATTGACTTTCAGTCCCATTAATTTCTCTAATACTATTTTTTTACTAATACTAATTTCTTTCAGTTCCTCATTCTCACCAGACCCTTGGATCTCTCGTATTTCTGGGAGGTTTTTTGTGTCTTCTTCCATGAAGAGACACAAAGTATTTGTTTAATTTCTCTGCCATTTCCTTTTTCCCCATTATAAATTCTCCCCTCTCTGTGTGTAGGGGACCCACATTTGCCTTCACCAGTCTTTTCCTTTCCACATACCTATAGAAGCTTTTACAGTCCGTTCGTATGTTTCTCGCTAGTTTACTCTCATATTCTATTTTCCCTCTATCAATTTCTTGGTCCTCCTTTGCTGAATTCTAAAATGCTCCCAATCCTCAGGCTTACTGCTTTTTCTGGTGTCTTTCTCTGCCTCTTCCTTTGATTTAATACTATCTTTCATTTCTCTTGTTAATCTCTATTATCCAGCTTTAGTCAGTGCCTTTAGAAAGATGCTGTGAGAATTGTAGATTCATTAATCTCGATTCTCTCTGTATACGGCCCCCTCTCCATCTTTATCACACATTAGTTTTATTGATTGCTGCAACAGCCACTTTCTGAAGATTGCGGTCTAACAGGTGAGCTGTGTGATCATTTGGAAAAGGATGTTGGTCTGATTCTGTGTTGCCGATGTTGGGGAGAGTATCAGTGTGTCCCATCCACAGGATGCACTGCAGCAACTCGCCAAGGCTTCTTCGACAGCACCTCCCAAACCCACCACCTCCACCACCGAGAAGGACAAGGGCAGCAGGTGCATGGGAACACCGTCACCTCCAAGTTCCCCTCCGAGTCACACACCATCCCGTCTTATAATCAGAGAATTGTAGAATCTTACAGCACAGGAGGCCATTCAGCCCATCATGCCTGTGCCTGCTCTTTGAAAGAGCTATCCAATTAGTCCCACTCCCCCGCTCTTTCCCCATAGCCCTGCAAATTTTTCCTTTTCAAGTATTAATCCAATTCCCTTTTGAAAGTTATTATTGAATCTGCTTCCACCGCCCTTTCAGGCAGCGCATTCCAGATCATGACAACTCGCTGCGAAAAAAATTCTCCACATCTCTCCTCTGGTTTTTTGGCCAATTACCTTAAATCTGTGTCCTCTGGTTACCGACCCTCCTGCCACTGGAAACAGTTTCTCCTTATTTACTCAATCAAAACCCTTCATAATTTTGAACACCTCTATTAAATCTCCCGTCCACCTTCTCTACTCTGAGGAGAACAACCCCAGCTTCTCCAGTCTCTCCACATAACTGAAGTCCCTCATCCCTGGTCCCATTCTGGTAAATCTCCTCTGCACCCTCTCCGAGGCCTCGTCTGTCCTTCACCCGACTGTCGGAATCATCAGAGAATCTGGGAACATTGTGATGGGAGAATACGACCCACATAAAAGCTGATGTGTGACCTCTGATTGTCTGCGGGCCGTCGACTCATTCCCGAAACGCACCTTGTGTGAAATATGTGGAGCTGCCGCTGTCTCTGTCGCTGCTTCACTGCGGAAGGACCCTGACCTGAAGTGAGCCCGAGGGAGCCCTGCCATCTCCGACTGCTTCCTCGCAAACCAGCCGCAGATAAAGCATCATTAGGACCACAGGCTGGGCTGTGGTCTGAGACCCAGAGCCCAGGATTATGGCCTGATCGGAAATAAGGGATTGTTTTAACAACGGACTGTAAAAAGACAACTGCCCCTCGATCATTCCACCCGGAAAACTCTCCTCCTTTCTCTCTCTCTCTCCTTTTGGGCAATAAATGCCGGCCTCGCCAGCGACGCCCACATCCCGAGAATTAATAAACACAAATGATTCTTTCAGAACAACATTCCTGAGAAATTGGCCGATGATAAATTCTGTGATCCAGATATTCCTAATTCTGATACAACAAACTGCACAGTGACAGGGAATCACTCCCGGTGACGGGGAATCACTCCCAGTGACGGGGAATCACCCCCAGTGACGGGGAATCACTCCCAGTGACGGGGAATCACTCCCAGTGACGGGGAATCACCCCCAGAGACGGGGAATCACTCCCGGTGACGGGGAATCACCCCCAGTGACGGGGATTCACCCCCGGTGACGGGGAATCACTCCCGGTGACGGGGAATCACTCCCGGTGACGGGGGATCACTCCCGGTGACGGGGAATCACCCCCAGTGACGGGGATTCACCCCCGGTGACGGGGAATCACCCCCAGTGACGGGGGATTCACCCCCGGTGATGGGGAATCACTCCCAGTGACGGGGAATCGCCCCCAGTGACGGGGAATCACCCCCGGTGATGGGGAATCACTCCCGGTGACGGGGAATCACCCCCGGTGACGGGGAATCACCCCCGGTGACGGGGAATCACCCCCGGTGACGGGGAATCACCCCCAGTGACGGGGAATCACTCCCAGTGACGGGGCATCACCCCCAGTGACGGGGAATCACTCCCAGTGACGGGGATTCACCCCCAGTGACGGGGAATCACTCCCAGTGACGGGGATTCACCCCCAGTAATGGGGAATCACTCCCAGTGACGGGGATTCACCCCCAGTGACGGGGATTCACCCCCGGTGACGGGGAATCACTCCCAGTGACGGGGAATCACTCCCAGTGACGGGGATTCACCCCCGGTGACGGGGAATCACTCCCAGTGACGGGGAATCACTCCCAGTGACGGGGATTCACCCCCGGTGACGGGGAATCACTCCCGGTGACGGGGAATCACTCCCAGTGACGGGAATTCACCCCCGGTGATGGGGAATCACTCCCGGTGACGGGGAATCACTCCCAGTGACGGGGAATCACCCCCAGTGACGGGGAATCACTCCCAGTGACGGGGATTCACCCCCGGTGACGGGGAATCACTCCCGGTGACGGGGAATCACTCCCGGTGACGGGGGATCACTCCCGGTGACGGGGAATCACCCCCAGTGACGGGGAATCACCGCCAGTGACGGGGAATCACCCCCAGTGACGGGGGATTCACCCCCGGTGATGGGGAATCACTCCCGGTGACGGGGAATCACTCCCGGTGACGGGGAATCACTCCCGGTGACGGGGAATCACCCCCAGTGACGGGGAATCACCCCCAGTGACGGGGATTCACCCCCGGTGACGGGGAATCACCCCCGGTGACGGGGAATCACTCCCGGTGACGGGGGATCACTCCCGGTGACGGGGAATCACCCCCAGTGACGGGGATTCACCCCCGGTGACGGGGAATCACCCCCAGTGACGGGGGATTCACCCCCGGTGATGGGGAATCACTCCCAGTGACGGGGAATCACCCCCGGTGACGGGGAATCACCCCCGGTGATGGGGAATCACTCCCAGTGACGGGGAATCACCCCCGGTGACGGGGAATCACCCCCGGTGATGGGGAATCACCCCCGGTGACGGGGAATCACCCCCGGTGACGGGGAATCACCCCCGGTGACGGGGAATCACTCCCGGTGACGGGGAATCACCCCCAGTGACGGGGAATCACTCCCAGTGACGGGGGATCACCCCCAGTGACGGGGAATCACTCCCAGTGACGGGGATTCACCCCCAGTGACGGGGAATCACTCCCAGTGACGGGGATTCACCCCCAGTGACGGGGAATCACTCCCAGTGACGGGGATTCACCCCCAGTGACGGGGATTCACCCCCGGTGACGGGGAATCACTCCCAGTGACGGGGAATCACTCCCAGTGACGGGGATTCACCCCCGGTGACGGGGAATCACTCCCAGTGACGGGGAATCACTCCCAGTGACGGGGATTCACCCCCGGTGACGGGGAATCACTCCCGGTGACGGGGAATCACTCCCAGTGACGGGGATTCACCCCCGGTGACGGGGAATCACTCCCGGTGACGGGGAATCACCCCCAGTGACGGGGAATCACTCCCAGTGACGGGGATTCACCCCCGGTGACGGGGAATCACTCCCGGTGACGGGGAATCACTCCCGGTGACGGGGGATCACTCCCGGTGACGGGGAATCACCCCCAGTGACGGGGAATCACCGCCAGTGACGGGGAATCACCCCCAGTGACGGGGGATTCACCCCCGGTGATGGGGAATCACTCCCAGTGACGGGGAATCACTCCCAGTGACGGGGAATCACCCCCAGTGACGGGGAATCACCCCCAGTGACGGGGAATCACTCCCAGTGACGGGGATTCACCCCCGGTGACGGGGAATCACTCCCGGTGACGGGGAATCACTCCCGGTGACGGGGGATCACTCCCGGTGACGGGGAATCACCCCCAGTGACGGGGATTCACCCCCGGTGACGGGGAATCACCCCCAGTGACGGGGGATTCACCCCCGGTGATGGGGAATCACTCCCAGTGACGGGGAATCACCCCCAGTGACGGGGAATCACCCCCGGTGATGGGGAATCACTCCCAGTGACGGGGAATCACCCCCGGTGATGGGGAATCACCCCCGGTGATGGGGAATCACTCCCAGTGACGGGGAATCACCCCCAGTGACGGGGAATCACCCCCGGTGATGGGGAATCACTCCCAGTGACAGGGAATCACCCCCAGTGACGGGGAATCACCCCCGGTGATGGGGAATCACTCCCAGTGACGGGGATCACTCCCGGTGATGGGGAATCACTCCCAGTGATGGGGATCACTCCCGGTGATGGGGAATCACTCCCAGTGACGGGGAATCACCCCCGGTGGACAGGGAATCACTCTCGGTGACGGGGAATCACCCCCAGTGACGGAGAGTTGCCCCCCGGTGACAGGGAATCACTCCCGGCGACGGGGAATCACTCCCGGTGACGTGGCATCTCCCCCAGTGATGGGGAATCACCCCCGGCGACGGGGAATCACCCCCAGTGACGGGGAATCACTCCCAGTGACGGGGAATCACCCCCAGTGACGGGGAATCACTCCCAGTGACGGGGAATCTCCCCCAGTGACGGGGAATCACCCCCAGTGACGGGGAATCACCCCCAGTGACGGGGAATCACTCCCGGCGACGGGGAATCACTCCCGGTGACGTGGCATCTCCCCCAGTGACGGGGAATCACTCCCAGTGACGGGGAATCACCCCCGGTGACGGGGAATCACCCCCAGTGACGGGGAATCACTCCCGGCGACGGGGAATCACTCCCGGCGACGTGGCATCTCCCCCAGTGACGGGGAATCACCCCCGGTGACGGGGAATCACCCCCGGTGACGGGGAATCACCCCCGGTGACGGGGAATCACCCCCAGTGACAGGGAATCACTCCCGGCGACGGGGAATCACTCCCGGCGACGGGGAATCACTCCCGGTGACGGGGAATCACCGCCAGTGACGGGGAATCACTCCCGGTGACGGGGAATCACTCCCAGTGACGGGGAATCACCCCCGGTGACGGGGAATCACTCCCAGTGAGGATAAGGTGGGATCTTACAGTTGTGTTTCCAATTCCTGTGCAGTTTTACAATTCAGGTCTCTAAATATTTTAGTGGTGTGAAGCTATTTTTAGTGAGACAGAGCGAGAATCATTCCTCGACACTACAGTGATATAATTAACCAGCTGTCTAACCGTCCAGCACAGAGTGCAGTGAGATGGAGCGCGTACAGTTTAATCAAAACTTATCCCTGAGAAAATTAGAGTGGATGGATATTCCTGGATTTCAAGACAGTGTCGAGGGAGCTTTACTCTGTATCTAACCCGTGCTGTACCTGCCCTGGGAGTGTTTGATGGGACAGTGTAGAGGGAGCTTTACTCTGTATCTAACCCGTGCTGTACTTGCCCTGGGAGTGTTTGATGGGACAGTGTAGAGGGAGCTTTACTCTGTATCTAACCTGTGCTGTACCTGCCCTGGGAGTGTTTGATGGGACAGTGTAGAGGGTGCTTTACTCTGTATCTAACCCGTGCTGTACCTGCCCTGGGAGTGTTTGATGGGACAGTGTAGATGGGGCCTAACTCTGTATCTAACCCGTGTTGCTCTGTGCCCATTTCCAGGAGAACCCCTACATGTGCAACAACGAGTGTGATGCTCGCACGCCCGAGCTCGCACACCCCCCCGAGCTGATGCTGGATCACGAGGGCCGGATCCCAAACACCTTTTGGCAAAGTGTCTCCTGGAGGAGTTTCCCCGAGCCCCTCCTGGTCAATATCACCCTGTCCTGGGGCAAGACCATCGAGCTGACCGAGGATATCGTCATCACCTTCGAGTCGGGCCGGCCGGAGCAGATGGTCCTGGAGAAATCTCTGGACCACGGCCGGACGTGGCAGCCCTACCAGTTCTACGCTGCCGACTGCCTCAACTCCTTCGGGATGGAGCGGAGAACGGTCCGGGATCTGAGCCCAGCCTCGGTGCTGGACATCATCTGCACGGAGGAGTACTCCAGGGGCTACGTGTGGAAGGTGGACAAGACGGTCCGCTTCGAGATCAGGGAGCGGTTCGCCCTGTTCGGGGGGCCCCTTCTCCGCAACATGGCCTCGCTCTACGGCCAGCTGGACACCACCAAGGACCTGAGGGACTTCTTCACCCTGACCGACCTGCGGGTCAGGCTGCTCCGGCCGGCCACCGGGGCCACCAGCGTCGACCAGCTCAACCTCTCCAAATACTTCTACGCCATCTCCAACGTGGAGATTCACGGACGGTGAGAGCTCCTCGTCACCTCTGCTCAGGGTCACTGATCCCACACTTCACATCCAGGGGGCGCTGTATCAGGGCAAACATCTGGGGGATGGTCCATCAAGGCAAACATCTGGAGGGAACTCTATCAACAACAACTTGCAATTATATAGCCCTTTTAACATAGTAAAACGTCCCAAGGTGCTTCACAGGAGCGATTATCAAACAAAAATTTGATACCGAGCCACATGAGATATTCGGACAGGAGACTAAAAGCTTGTTCGAAGAGGTAGGTTTTAAGGAGTGTCTCAGAGGAGGAGAGAGAGGTGGAGAGGGGGAGAGGTTTAGGGAGGGAATTCCAGAGCTTCGCTCCCAGGCAGCTGAAGGCACGGCCGCCAATGGTGGAGCGATTAAATTGGGGGAGGCGCAAGAGGCCAGAATTGGAGAGATCTCGGAGGGTTGTAGGGCTGGAGGAGGTTACAGAGATAGGGAGGGGCGAGGCCATGGAGGGATTTGAACACAAGGATGAGAATTTTAAAATCGAGGCGTTGCCAATGTCGTTCAGTGAGCACAGGGGTGATGGGAGAACGGGACTTGGTGCGAGTTAGGATACGGGCAGCAGAGTTAGCCTCAGACTGTGGCCGGGGAGAGGGATGGAGTCGGTGTCTGGGGAACGGAGTTTGAGGCGGGGACTGAAGACAATGACTTCGGTCTTCCCAATATTTATTTGGAGGAAATTTGTGCTCCTCCAGTACTGGCTGTTGGAAAAGCAGCGTGACAAATCAGAGAGAGTGGAGGGGTCGAGAGAGGTGGGGGTGAGGTGGAGCTGGGTGTCGTCAGTGTACATGTGGAACCTGACGTCGTGTTTTCAGATGATGTCACCGGGGGGCAGCCTGTAGATGAGAAATTCTACACTCAGCATCTGGGAGACTCACTCGAGCTTTTAGTCCAGGAGAATCTTCAGACACTAATTCGAGAACAGGAACAGGAAAATGTTTACGCTGAGGTTAATTTGCCTCCAAGGAACTGTCTGGGTTTCTGCTTAGTTCAGCAAAAAGTGCCGAGAACAGCAAATGTGCTGAATGTGTGAGGACCAATCTGCAGATTTTGAAGCTTCACCTTCCCAGTGAGTTAAACAGCGGCCCGATGCTGTTAGCACAGAATCCCCGAGACCAGCGATCTCACACTTTACAACACAGAAACCCTCACAACACACTGGGCCTTTCCACATCGTATTTACTAAAGGGAAATCTTCATCACACTCACTGTTAATGTCAGCGATGCGATTGTGTCCTTTAGAACATTAAAATATATATTTCACAAGGAGGTGATCCCAGACCGACCTTCCCCAGAAACTGTAAACTCCCATCACAGCGGCTAAACCCTCTTCAATGTGATAATCACCAAAGAATCTGTTTTATGATGTTGGTTGGTGGATAAACATTGGTCAGGACACCGGGGAGAACTCCCCCGCTCTTCTTTGAAATAATGGCTGTGGGATAAGAACATAAGAACATAACATAAGAAATAGGAGCAGGAGGAGGCCAATCGGCCCCTCGAGCCTGCTCCGCCATTTAATAAGATCATGGCTGATCTGATCCTAACCTCAAATCTAAATTCATGTCCAATTTCCTGCCCGCTCCCCGTAACCCCTAATTCCCTTTACTTCCAGGAAACTGTCTATTTCTGCTTTGAATTTGTTCAATGATGTAGCTTCCACAGCTTCCTGGGGCAGCAAATTCCACAGACCTACTACCCTCTGAGTGAAGAAGTTTCTCCTCATCTCAGTTTTGAAAGAGCAGCCCCTTATTCTAAGATTATGCCCCCTAGTTCTAGTTTCACCCATCCTTGGGAACATCCTTACCGCATCCACCCAATCAAGCCCCTTCACAATCTTATATGTTTCAATAAGATCGCCTCTCATTCTTCTGAACTCCAATGAGTAGAGTCCCAATCTACTCAACCTCTCCTCATCCCCGGGATTAACCGAGTGAACCTTCTTTGTACTGCCTCGAGAGCAAGTATGTCTTTTCTTAAGTATGGACACCAAAACTGTATGCAGTATTCCAGGTGCGGTCTCACCAATACCTTATATAACTGCAGCAATACCTCCTTGTTTTTATATTCTATCCCCCGAGCAATAAAAGCCAACATTCCGTTGGCCTTCTTGATCACCTGCTGCACCTGCATACTAACCTTTTGATTTTCTTGCACTTGGACCCCCAGATCCCTTTGTACTGCAGTACTTTCCAGTCTCTTGCCATCAAGAAAATAACTTGCTCTCTGGTTTTTCCTGCCAAAGTGCATAACCTCACATTTTCCAATATTGTATTGCATCTGCCAAATCTCCGCCCACTCACCCAGCCTGTCTATATCCCCCTGCAGGTTTTTTATGTCCTCCTCACTCTCTACTTTCCCTCCCATCTTTGTATCATCTGCAAACTTCGATATGTTGCACTCGGTCCCCTCCTCCAAATCGTTAATATAGATTGTAAAGAGTTGGGGACCCAGCACTGACCCCTGCGGAACACCACTGGCTACTGGTTGCCAGTCCGAGAATGAACCATTTATCCCAACTCTCTGCTTCCTGTTAGATAACCAATCCTCCACCCATGCCAGAATATTACCCCCAATCCAGTGATTCTTTATCTTGAGCAATAATATTTTATGTGGCACCTTGTCGAATGCCTTCTGGAAGTCTAAATACACTACGTCCACTGGTTCCCCTTTATCCACCCTGTACATTATGTCCTCAAAGAACTCAAGCAGATTTGTCAGACATGACTTCCCCTTCGTAAAGCCATGCTGACTTTGTCCTATTAAATTATGTTTGTCCAAATGTTCTGCTACTGTCTCCTTAATAATAGACTCCAAAATTTTACCCACCACAGATGTTAGGCTAACTGGTCTATAATTTCCAGCCTTCTGTCTACTACCCTTTTTAAATAAGGGTGTTACATTAGCAGTTTTCCAATCTGCCGGGACCTTTGCCGAGTCCAGAGAATTTTGGAAAATTATTACCAAAGCATCCACAATCCCCACTGCCACTTCCCTCAAGACCCGAGGATCTTTTACCCCCACCTCGGGTTAACATCTCTTCCAAAAGACAGCATCTCCGACAGTGCAGCACTCCCTCAGTAATGACCATCTGACAGTGCAGCACTCCCTCAGCACTGACCCTCCGACAGTGCAGCACTCCCTCAGTACTGACCCTCCGACAGTGCAGCACTCCCTCAGTAATGACCATCCGACAGTGCAGCACTCCCTCAGTACTGACCCTCCGACAGTGCAGCACTCCCTCAGTACTGACCCTCCGACAGTGCAGCACTCCCTCAGTACTGACCATCCGACAGTGCAGCACTCCCTCAGTAATGACCCTCCGACAGTGCGGCACTCCCTCAGTACTGACCCTCCGACAGTGCAGCACTCCCTCAGTACTGACCCTCCGACAGTGCAGCACTCCCTCAGTACTGACCCTCCGACAGTGCAGCGCTCCCTCAGTACTGACCCTCCGACAGTGCAGCACTCCCTCAGTACTGACCCTCCGACAGTGCAGCACTCCCTCAGTACTGACCCTCCCAACAGTGCAGCACTCCCTCAGTACTGACCCTCCGACAGTGCAGCACTCCCTCAGTAGTGACCCTCCGACAGTGCAGCACTCCCTCAGTAATGACCATCCGACAGTGCAGCACTCCCTCAGTACTGACCCTCCCAACAGTGCAGCACTCCCTCAGTAATGACCATCCGACAGTGCAGCACTCCCTCAGTACTGACCCTCCGACAGTGCAGCACTCCCTCAGTACTGACCCTCCGACAGTGCAGCACTCCCTCAGTACTGACCCTCCGACAGTGCAGCACTCCCTCAGTACTGACCCTCCCAACAGTGCAGCACTCCCTCAGTACTGACCCTCCGACAGTGCAGCACTCCCTCAGTACTGACCCTCCGACAGTGCAGCACTCCCTCAGTACTGACCCTCCGACAGTGCAGCACTCCCTCAGTACTGACCCTCCGACAGTGCAGCGCTCCCTCAGTAATGACCATCCGACAGTGCAGCACTCCCTCAGTAATAACCATCCGACAGTGCAGCACTCCCTCAGTACTGACCCTCCGACAGTGCAGCACTCCCTCAGTAATGACCATCCGACAGTGCAGCACTCCCTCAGTAATGACCATCCGACAGTGCAGCACTCCCTCAGTACTGCCCCTCCGACAGTGCAGCACTCCCTCAGTACTGACCCTCCGACAGTGCAGCACTCCCTCAGTACTGACCCTCCGACAGTGCAGCACTCCCTCAGTAATGACCATCCGACAGTGCAGCACTCCCTCAGTACTGACCCTCCGACAGTGCAGCACTCCCTCAGTACTGACCCTCCCAACAGTGCAGCACTCCCTCAGTAGTGACCCTCCGACAGTGCAGCGCTCCCTCAGTACTGACCCTCCGACAGTGCAGCACTCCCTCAGTACTGACCCTCCGACAGTGCAGCGCTCCCTCAGTACTGACCCTCCGACAGTGCAGCGCTCCCTCAGTACTGTCCCTCCGACAGTGCGGCACTCCCTCAGTACTGACCCTCCGACAGTGTAGCGCTCCCTCAGTACTGACCCTCCGACAGTGCAGCGCTCCCTCAGTACTGACCCTCCGACAGTGCAGCGCTCCCTCAGTACTGACCCTCCGACAGTGCAGCGCTCCCTCAGTACTGACCCTCCGACAGTGCAGCGCTCCCTCAGTACTGTCCCTCCGACAGTGCAGCGCTCCCTCAGTACTGACCCTCCGACAGTGCAGCGCTCCCTCAGTACTGACCCTCTGACAGTGCAGCACTCCCTCAGTACTGACCCTCTGACAGTACAGCACTCCCTCAGTACTGACCCTCTGATAGTGCAGCATTCCCATAATACTGACACCGGGGAGTGCCGGCCTGGATTATTTGCTCAAGTCTCTGGAGCGGGGCTTGAACTTATGACCTTCTGACTCAGAGGCGAGATCTCAATATCACATTGCTGTTTGTGGGATCTTGCTGTGCGTAAATTGGCTGCTGTGTTTCCTACATTACAACAGTGACTACACTTCAAATTTACTTCATTGGCTGTAAAGCACTTTGGGACGTCCTGAGGTGGTGAAAGGCTCTGTAGAAATGGGAGTTCTTTCTCTTTTTAGGGTTGACCCATGTTCCTGGTCTCTGCTGCTCCAGTCAGTGGGAATTGCCCCGTGCTGGGAATTGCCCCGTGCTGGGAATAGTTCTGTGCTGGGAAATGCCCTGTGCTGGGAACTGCCCTGTGCTGGGAACTGCCCTGTGCTGGGAACTGCCCTGTGCTGGGAACTGCCCTGTGCTGGAAATAGTCCTGTGCTGGAAATAGTCCTGTGCTGGAAATAGTCCTGTGCTGGGAACTGCCCCGTGCTGGGAACTGCCCCGTGCTGGGAACTGCCCCGTGCTGGGAATCGCTCTGTACTGGGTTTGTCGTCCTGTGCAGTTCGGGCCTGAGATCTTGTCACTGGGTCCAGTTTGGGGAAAGGGGAGACTGTGTGAGGGGATCACAGGCTGCCCATGTTCTGCAGGAAGGGGTTTGCATCAGTTTAAAATTCTGCAATGACCTTTAACTGGGATCCAGGACCTTCCTGTGATGGAGACACCAGGAACCTAAGCTGGTAAAGGGAGAGCTGAGCCCCGGAGCAGAGAGTCCGGTGTGTAACGGAGCTGCTCGGGGTCATTTTAAACCAGCTTGTCCCCTTGTTTTTTTGCCAGGTGTAAGTGCAATCTTCACGCCAACAACTGTGTCCTGGAGAAGGGGAAGCTGAGTTGCGAGTGTGAGCACAACACGACGGGGCCGGACTGCGGGAGATGCAAGAAAGGCTTTCAAGGCCGGCCGTGGAGAGCCGGCTCGTACCTCCCGATCCCCAAAGGGACGGCCAATATCTGTGAGTAACGAGGGCTTCTCCGGCCCCGCCTGATACCGGCGGCACCTTGGGTTTCGGTTCAGATTTCATTCTAATTCCAACTCCCGGCAATGCACCGATTCCAAAATAGAAGCAAATGGATGTTTGTGAATGAATTAATGTGTAAACAGAGACTCAGAGCGGGAGATTGGACAGAGACAGAGAACAGGAATAAGGACTGACTCCAGGGGGAGGGAACCACGAGGGGGAGGGGAAGGGGTTCAGGAGGGGGGGGAGAAGGGGGTCAGGAGGGGGGAGAAGGGGGTCAGGAGGGGGGAGAAGGGGTTCAGGAGGGGGGAGAAGGGGTTCAGGAGGGGGGAGAAGGGGTTCAGGAGTGGGGAGAAGGGGTTCAGGAGTGGGGAGAAGGGGGTTCAGGAGGGGAGGAGAAGGGGTTCAGGAGGGGGGGAGAAGGGGTTCAGGAGGGGGGAGAAGGGGTTCAGGAGGGGGGAGAAGGGGTTCAGGAGTGGGGAGAAGGGGTTCAGGAGGGGGGAGAAGAGGGTTCAGGAGGGGGAGAAGGGGTTCAGGAGTGGGGAGAAGAGGTTCAGGAGGGGGAGAAGGGGTTCAAGAGGGGGGAGAAGGGGTTCAAGAGGGGGGAGAAGAGGTTCAGGAGGGGGAGAAGGGGTTCAGGAGGGAGGGAGAAGAGGTTCAGGAGGGGGGAGAAGGGGTTCAGGAGTGGGGAGAAGAGGTTCAGGAGGGAGGGAGAAGGGGTTCAGGAGGGGGGAGAAGGGGTTCAGGAGTGGGGAGAAGGGGTTCAGGAGGGGGGAGAAGAGGTTCAGGAGGGGGAGAAGGGGTTCAGGAGTGGGGAGAAGGGGTTCAGGAGGGGGGAGAAGAGGGTTCAGGAGGGGGAGAAGAGGTTCAGGAGGGGGAGAAGGGGTTCAGGAGTGGGGAGAAGAGGTTCAGGAGGGGGAGAAGGGGTTCAAGAGGGGGGAGAAGGGGTTCAAGAGGGGGGAGAAGAGGTTCAGGAGGGGGAGAAGGGGTTCAGGAGGGAGGGAGAAGAGGTTCAGGAGTGGGGAGAAGGGGTTCAGGAGTGGGGAGAAGAGGTTCAGGAGGGAGGGAGAAGGGGTTCAGGAGGGGGGAGAAGGGGTTCAGGAGGGGGGAGAAGGGGTTCAGGAGGGAGGAGAAGAGGTTCAGGAGGGGGGAGAAGAGGTTCAGGAGGGAGGAGAAGAGGTTCAGGAGGGGGGAAAGGGGTTCAGGAGGGGGGAGAAGAGGTTCAGGATGGGGGAGATAGTCGGTCCCCAGGGTGTGAATTTCCCCCCCGGCCCCTTTCTCTGTCGATCCCCGATTCCAGGAGCCGGTTGAACGGAGGCGGCGATGTCGGCCCCATCGAGAGCCCAGGCCACACTGCACTCTGGGAGATTGAGTCCCATGACCCCGTGACCCCGGGGGCTATTTGACCCCGTGACTCTGGGAGCCGTGTGACTCTGGGGGCCGTGTGACCCCGTGACCCCAGGGGCCGTGTGACCCCGTGACCCCAGGGGCCGTGTGTTGGCCGCTGATTCTCGGTATCCGGGGGGGAGGGGCGGAGCATCAATTCCTCAAGGTGGGGCTCAGTCTGTGATTGTGATTCCTGGATTGAACCGACAACCCCTCCCCCCAAACCCCCTCCCCAACCAACAACCCCTCCCCCCCAAACCCCCTCCCCAAACCGACAACCCCTCCCCCCCAAACCCCCTCCCCAACCGACAACCCCTCCCCCCAAACCCCCTCCCCAACCAACAACCCCTCCCCCCCAAACCCCCTCCCCAAACCGACAACCCCTCCCCCCCAAACCCCCTCCCCAACCGACAACCCCTCCCCCCCCAAACCCCCTCCCCAACCGACAACCCCTCCCCCCCCAAACCCCCTCCCCAACCGACAACCCCTCCCCCCCAAACCCCCTCCCCAACCGACAACCCCTCCCCCCCCAAACCCCTCCCCAACCGACAACCCCTCCCCACAAACCCCCTCCCCAACCGACAACCCCTCCCCCTAAACACCCTCTCCAACCGACAACCCCTCCCCCCAAACCCCCTCCCAACCGACAACCCCTCCCCCCAAAACCCCTCCCCAACCGACAACCCCTCCCCCTAAACACCCTCTCCAACCGACAACCCCTCCCCCCAAACCCCTCCCCAACCGACAACCCCTCCCCCCAAACCCCCTCCCCAACCGATAACCCCTCCCCCAAAACCCCCTCCCAACCGACAACCCCTCCCCCCCAAACCCCCTCCCCAACCGACAACCCCTCCCCCCCAATCACCCTCCCCAACCGACAACCCCTCCCCCCCAAACCCCCTCCCTAACCGACAACCCCTCGCCCCCAAACCCCCTCCTCAACCGACAACCA
>NW_027139817.1:57500-90585 GCF_035084215.1 Heptranchias perlo | reverse complement strand
TAGAGTGAGAGAGAGATGGGAGAGTGAGAGAGAGATGGGAGAGTGAGAGAGAGATGGGAGAGTGAGAGAGAGATGGGAGAGTGAGAGAGAGATGGAGAGTGAGAGAGAGATGGGAGAGTGAGAGAGAGATGGGAGAGTGAGAGAGAGATGGGAGAGTGAGAGAGAGATGGGAGAGTGAGAGAGAGATGGGAGAGTGAGAGAGAGATGGGAGAGTGAGAGAGAGATGGGAGAGTGAGAGAGAGGATGGGAGAGTGAGAGAGGGATGGGAGAGTGAGAGAGGATGGGAGAGTGAGAGAGAGATGGGAGAGTGAGAGAGAGATGGGAGAGTGAGAGAGAGATGGGAGAGTGAGGGAGAGATGGGAGAGTGAGAGAGGATGGGAGAGTGAGAGAGAGATGGGAGAGTGAGAGAGAGATGGGAGAGTGAGAGAGAGATGGGAGAGTGAGAGAGAGATGGGAGAGTGAGAGAGAGATGGGAGAGTGAGAGAGAGATGGGAGAGTGAGAGAGAGATGGGAGAGTGAGGGAGGGATGGGAGAGTGAGAGAGAGATGGGAGAGTGAGAGAGAGATGGGAGAGTGAGAGAGAGATGGGAGAGTGAGAGAGAGATGGGAGGTGAGAGAGAGATGGGAGAGTGAGGGAGGGATGGGAGAGTGAGGAGAGGGATGGGAGAGTGAGAGAGGGAGGGAGAGTGAGAGAGAGATGGGAGAGTGAGAGAGAGATGGGAGAGTGAGAGAGAGATGGGAGAGTGAGAGAGGGATGGGAGAGTGAGGGAGGGATGGGAGAGTGAGAGAGGGAGAGTGAGAGGGGAGAGTGAGAGAGAGATGGGAGAGTGAGAGAGAGATGGGAGAGTGAGAGAGAGATGGGAGAGTGAGAGAGGGATGGGAGAGTGAGAGAGGATGGGAGAGTGAGAGAGAGATGGGAGAGTGAGAGAGGGATGGGAGAGTGAGAGAGAGATGGGAGAGTGAGAGAGGGATGGGAGAGTGAGAGAGGGATGGGAGAGTGAGAGAGAGATGGGAGAGTGAGAGAGAGATGGGAGAGTGAGAGAGAGATGGGAGAGTGAGAGAGAGATGGGAGAGTGAGAGAGGGATGGGAGAGTGAGAGAGGGATGGGAGAGTGAGAGAGAGATGGGAGAGTGAGAGAGAGATGGGAGAGTGAGAGAGAGATGGGAGAGTGAGAGAGAGATGGGAGAGTGAGAGAGAGATGGGAGAGTGAGAGAGGGAGGGAGAGTGAGAGAGGGATGGGAGAGTGAGAGAGAGATGGGAGAGTGAGAGAGAGATGGGAGAGTGAGAGAGGGATGGGAGAGTGAGAGAGGATGGGAGAGTGAGAGAGGGATGGGAGAGTGAGAGAGAGATGGGAGAGTGAGGAGAGATGGGAGAGTGAGAGAGAGATGGGAGAGTGAGGAGAGATGGGAGAGTGAGAGAGAGATGGGAGAGTGAGAGAGAGATGGGAGAGTGAGGGAGAGATGGGAGAGTGAGAGAGAGATGGAGAGTGAGAGAGAGATGGGAGAGTGAGAGAGAGATGGGAGAGTGAGAGAGAGGTGGGAGAGTGAGAGAGGAGGGAGAGTGAGAGAGAGGTGGGAGAGTGAGAGAGAGATGGGAGAGTGAGAGAGAGGTGGGAGAGTGAGAGAGAGATGGGAGAGTGAGAGGAGAGATGGGAGAGTGAGGAGAGATGGGAGAGTGAGAGAGAGATGGGAGAGTGAGAGAGGGATGGGAGAGTGAGAGAGAGGTGGGAGAGTGAGAGAGAGATGGGAGAGTGAGAGAGAGATGGGAGAGTGAGAGAGAGATGGGAGAGTGAGAGAGAGATGGGAGAGTGAGGGAGAGATGGGAGAGTGAGAGAGAGATGGGAGAGTGAGGAGAGATGGGAGAGTGAGAGAGGGTGGGAGAGTGAGAGAGGATGGGAGAGTGAGGGAGAGATGGGAGAGTGAGAGAGAGATGGGAGAGTGAGGAGAGGAGGGAGAGTGAGAGAGAGATGGGAGAGTGAGAGAGAGATGGGAGAGTGAGGAGAGATGGGAGTGAGAGAGAGATGGGAGAGTGAGAGAGAGATGGGAGAGTGAGAGAGGATGGGAGAGTGAGAGAGAGATGGGAGAGTGAGAGAGAGATGGGAGAGTGAGAGAGAGATGGGAGAGTGAGAGAGGGATGGGAGAGTGAGAGAGAGATGGGAGAGTGAGAGAGAGATGGGAGAGTGAGGAGAGATGGGAGAGTGAGGGAGAGATGGGAGAGTGAGAGAGAGATGGGAGAGTGAGAGAGAGATGGGAGAGTGAGAGAGGGATGGGAGAGTGAGGGAGAGAGGGAGAGTGAGAGAGAGATGGGAGAGTGAGAGAGAGATGGGAGAGTGAGAGAGAGATGGGAGAGTGAGGGAGAGATGGGAGAGTGAGGGAGAGATGGGAGAGTGAGAGAGAGATGGGAGAGTGAGAGAGAGATGGGAGAGTGAGGGAGGGATGGGAGAGTGAGGAGAGATGGGAGAGTGAGGAGAGATGGGAGAGTGAGAGAGAGATGGGAGAGTGAGAGAGAGATGGGAGAGTGAGAGAGAGATGGGAGAGTGAGAGAGAGATGGGAGAGTGAGAGAGAGATGGGAGAGTGAGAGAGAGGTGGGAGAGTGAGAGAGAGATGGGAGAGTGAGAGAGAGATGGGAGAGTGAGAGAGAGATGGGAGAGTGAGAGAGAGGATGGGAGAGTGAGGGAGAGATGGGAGAGTGAGAGAGGGATGGGAGAGTGAGGGAGAGATGGGAGAGTGAGGGAGAGATGGGAGAGTGAGAGAGGGATGGGAGAGTGAGAGAGAGATGGGAGAGTGAGAGAGGGATGGGAGAGTGAGGGAGAGATGGGAGAGTGAGAGAGGGATGGGAGAGTGAGAGAGAGATGGGAGAGTGAGAGAGAGATGGGAGAGTGAGAGAGAGATGGGAGAGTGAGAGAGAGATGGGAGAGTGAGAGAGAGATGGGAGAGTGAGGGAGAGATGGGAGAGTGAGAGAGAGATGGGAGAGTGAGAGAGAGATGGGAGAGTGAGAGAGAGATGGGAGAGTGAGAGAGAGATGGGAGAGTGAGGGAGAGATGGGAGAGTGAGAGAGAGATGGGAGAGTGAGAGAGAGATGGGAGAGTGAGAGAGAGATGGGAGAGTGAGAGAGAGATGGGAGAGTGAGGAGAGATGGGAGAGTGAGAGAGAGATGGGAGAGTGAGAGAGAGATGGGAGAGTGAGAGAGAGATGGGAGAGTGAGGGAGGGATGGGAGAGTGAGAGAGGGATGGGAGAGTGAGAGAGGGATGGGAGAGTGAGAGAGAGATGGGAGAGTGAGAGAGAGATGGGAGAGTGAGAGAGAGAGGGAGAGTGAGGGAGGGATGGGAGAGTGAGAGAGGAATGGGAGAGTGAGAGAGAGATGGGAGAGTGAGAGAGAGATGGGAGAGTGAGAGAGAGATGGGAGAGTGAGAGAGGGATGGGAGAGTGAGAGAGGGATGGGAGAGTGAGAGAAGATGGGAGAGTGAGAGAGGGAGGGAGAGTGAGGGAGGGATGGGAGTGTGAGAGAGGAATGGGAGAGTGAGAGAGAGATGGGAGAGTGAGAGAGAGATGGGAGAGTGAGAGAGAGATGGGAGAGTGAGAGAGAGATGGGAGAGTGAGGGAGGGATGGGAGAGTGAGGGAGGGATGGGAGAGTGAGAGAGGGAGGGAGAGTGAGAGAGAGATGGGAGAGTGAGGGAGGGATGGGAGAGTGAGAGAGAGATGGGAGAGTGAGGGAGGGATGGGAGAGTGAGGGAGGGATGGGAGAGTGAGAGAGGGAGGAGTGAGAGAGAAATGGGAGAGTGAGAGAGAGATGGGAGAGTGAGAGAGAGATGGGAGAGTGAGAGAGAGATGGGAGAGTGAGGGAGGGATGGGAGAGTGAGGAGGGATGGGAGAGTGAGAGAGGGAGGGAGAGTGAGAGAGAGATGGGAGAGTGAGAGAGAGATGGGAGAGTGAGAGAGAGATGGGAGAGTGAGGGAGAGATGGGAGAGTGAGAGAGAGATGGGAGAGTGAGAGAGAGATGGGAGAGTGAGAGAGAGATGGGAGAGTGAGGGAGGGATGGGAGAGTGAGGGAGAGATGGGAGAGTGAGAGAGAGATGGGAGAGTGAGAGAGAGATGGGAGAGTGAGGGAGAGATGGGAGAGTGAGAGAGAGATGGGAGAGTGAGGGAGAGATGGGAGAGTGAGAGAGAGATGGGAGAGTGAGGGAGAGATGGGAGAGTGAGAGAGAGATGGGAGAGTGAGAGAGAGATGGGAGAGTGAGAGAGAGATGGGAGAGTGAGGGAGGGATGGGAGAGTGAGAGAGAGATGGGAGAGTGAGAGAGGGATGGGAGAGTGAGGGAGAGATGGGAGAGTGAGAGAGAGATGGGAGAGTGAGGGAGAGATGGGAGAGTGAGAGAGGGAGGGAGAGTGAGAGAGAGGTGGGAGAGTGAGAGAGAGATGGGAGAGTGAGAGAGGGAGGGAGAGTGAGAGAGAGATGGGAGAGTGAGAGAGAGGTGGGAGAGTGAGAGAGGGATGGGAGAGTGAGAGAGGGATGGGAGAGTGAGAGAGGGAGGGAGAGTGAGGGAGGGAGGGAGAGTGAGGGAGGGAGGGAGAGTGAGGGAGGGAGGGAGAGTGAGGGAGGGAGGGAGTGCTGGGATGGTGCTGATCCTGTGGGCTGGAGTGGATGGTATCAGTGGAGGTGATGCTCTGTGTGACCCATGTGATGGTCACTGTGTTCACAGGTTGAAGAGTTACCTCCTGCCCCCGATCCCCAGGCCCAAGATTAAAGGGTTAGACATGAAGCTCCTGAAGGTAAGCAGCACAGACTGGGGCCCGACCAGTCCATGGACAGATTGACATCACCTCATGACTTTTGTACTCAGTGACCTTGTTTATAAAACCGAGAAACCCATTTGCTTTTTACAGCTTTATCAATGTTCACCGGATTTAATGATTTGTGAATCTGTGACTCAGTGGGGAGGAGTCTCTCCCTCACCTCCGAGTCAGAACACTGAGGCATCAAGTCCCCACTCCAGAGACTTGAGCACAAAATCCAGACAGACACTTCAATGCAGTACTGAGGGAGCGCCGCACTGTCGGAGGGTCAGTACTGAGGGAGCGCCGCACTGTCGGAGGGTCAGTACTGAGGGAGCGCCGCACTGTCGGAGGGTCAGTACTGAGGGAGCGCCGCACTGTCGGAGGGTCAGTACTGAGGGAGCGCCGCACTGTCGGAGGGTCAGTACTGAGGGAGTGCCGCACTGTCGGAGGGTCAGTACTGAGGGAGTGCCGCACTGTCGGAGGGTCAGTACTGAGGGAGCGCTGCACTGTCGGAGGGTCAGTACTGAGGGAGTGCTGCACTGTCGGAGGGTCAGTACTGAGGGAGCGCCGCACTGTCGGAGGGTCAGTACTGAGGGAGCGCCGCACTGTCGGAGGGTCAGTACTGAGGGAGCGCCGCACTGTCGGAGGGTCAGTACTGAGGGAGCGCCGCACTGTCGGAGGGTCAGTACTGAGGGAGTGCCGCACTGTCGGAGGGTCAGTACTGAGGGAGTGCCGCACTGTCGGAGGGTCAGTACTGAGGGAGCGCTGCACTGTCGGAGGGTCAGTACTGAGGGAGTGCTGCACTGTCGGAGGGTCAGTACTGAGGGAGTGCCGCACTGTCGGAGGGTCAGTACTGAGGGAGTGCTGCACTGTCGGAGGGTCAGTACTGAGGGAGCGCTGCACTGTCGGAGGGTCAGTACTGAGGGAGCGCTGCACTGTCGGAGGGTCAGTACCGAGGGAGTGCTGCACTGTCGGAGGGTCAGTACTGAGGGAGCGCTGCACTGTCGGAGGATCAGTACTGAGGGAGCGCTGCACTGTCGGAGGGTCAGTACTGAGGGAGCGCCGCACTGTCGGAGGGTCAGTACTGAGGGAGCGCCGCACTGTCGGAAGGTCAGTACTGAGGGAGTGCTGCACTGTCGGAGGGTCAGTACTGAGGGAGCGCTGCACTGTCGGAGGGTCAGTACTGAGGGAGCGCTGCACTGTCGGAGGGTCAGTACTGAGGGAGCGCTGCACTGTCGGAGGATCAGTACTGAGGGAGCGCTGCACTGTCGGAGGGTCAGTACTGAGGGAGTGCTGCACTGTCGGAGGGTCAGTACTGAGGGAGCGCCGCACTGTCGGAGGGTCAGTACTGAGGGAGCGCTGCACTGTCGGAGGGTCAGTACTGAGGGAGCGCTGCACTGTCGGAGGGTCAGTACTGAGGGAGCGCTGCACTGTCGGAGGGTCAGTACTGAGGGAGCGCCGCACTGTCGGAGGGTCAGTACTGAGGGAGCGCTGCACTGTCGGAGGTGCCGTCTTTCGAATGAGATGTTAAGTCGAGGCCTATGAGAGGAGATTAAATGGGGGGGGTGAATCTCTGATTGGGTCGAGTGATTGGATGACCTTTGGTTTTGTTCCCCCTGTTTTTAGAGTGCGAAGCCTGTTGACCTGGGGCAAATGCTGGGATGTCCCCAGTTCACATTCCTGCAGGACAGTGAGGAGGTGTGGGTGGATGTGCTGGAGTTGGTCATGGATGAGAAGGCGGTCCCGGGAAGGGCATGTGGCAGCTCGTGGGGGCAGGAGGCAATGTCGGAATCTGTGGACTTGGAAACTGAGCAGGACTGCGGGTGGAACAGGCCCCGCCTCCAACCAGAGAATTCGAGCCAGGCCGCAGCGATGGAAGTGAACACTGGAGAAAGTTCCGGAACAACTCTGAGGGAAGATCGTGTCGTGCATGGCCCCACAGGCACCCAGTGCCTCTCCTCTGCTTCGTGCAGGCCACTGGAATCTCCATCTAATCCCCATCGACCTCTGGATCCACTGGACGAGGTCCGTCACTCACCACCAACCTCAGTCCCCGACCTTCCCACAGATGGTGCCAGTTTTGAGGAGGAGTTGGGTGGGCACATCGAGGATTATAGTGCCAGCGCTGACCACAACCAGGAGGCCTCGTCCCCACCATCACCGAGTCCCCAGCCCATCCAGTACGTGTCGGTGCAGATCGAGGGCTGTCATCCAACGCTGGTGCTGAGGGCAGGAGGGGTGGGACCATGGGAGCAGTGGTCAGGTGTGGGGGATGAGCAGTGACCGGGCCCTGCGCTGAGTGTGGGCTGGTCGGATTCTGACCGGTCACCCAGGCTCGGGGCCCACGACAGGCCGACTCTGGTGTGGCCGGATGTGATGGTTAATCGAACACACATGGCCCAATGGGACAGACAAAAGGTTCATCGAGGCACAGGCTGTACTGAAGGGTGTGTACTGAATCACCAATATACCCGTGTGTACTGAATCACCAATATACCCGTGTGTACTGAATCACCAATATACCCGTGTGTACTCAATCACCAATATACCCGTGTGTACTCAATCACCAATATACCCGTGTGTACTCAATCACCAATATACACATGTGTACTCAATCACCAATATACCCGTGTGTACTCAATCACCAATAACCCGGGTGTGCTCAATCACCAATACCCCCGTGTGTACTCAATCACCAATATACCCGTGTGTACTCAATCACCAATATACCCGTGTGTACTCAATCACCAATACGCCCGTGTGTACTCAATCACCAATACGCCCGTGTGTACTCAATCACCAATATACCCGTGTGTACTCAATCACCAATATACCCATGTGTACTCAATCACCAATATACCCGTGTGTACTGAATCACCAATATACCCGTGTGTACTCAATCACCAATATACCCGTGTGTACTCAATCACCAATATACCCATGTGTCCTCAATCACCAATATACCCGTGTGTACTCAATCACCAATATACCCGTGTGTACTCAATCACCAATACCCCCGTGTGTACTCAATCACCAATATACCCGTGTGTACTCAATCACCAATATACCCGTGTGTACTGAATCACCAATATACCCGTGTGTACTGAATCACCAATATACCCGTGTGTACTCAATCACCAATATACCCGTGTGTACTCAATCACCAATATACCCGTGTGTACTGAATCACCAATATACCCGTGTGTACTCAATCACCAATATACCCGTGTGTACTCAATCACCAATATACCCGTGTGTACTCAATCACCAATATACCCGTGTGTACTCAATCACCAATATACCCGTGTGTACTCAATCACCAATACCCCCGTGTGTACTCAATCACCAATACCCCCGTGTGTCCTCAATCACCAATATACCCGTGTGTACTCAATCACCAATATACCCGTGTGTACTCAATCACCAATACCCCCGTGTGTACTCAATCACCAATATACCCGTGTGTACTCAATCACCAATATACCCGTGTGTACTCAATTACCAATATACCCGTGTGTACTCAATCACCAATATACCCGTGTGTACTCAATCACCAATATACCCGTGTGTACTCAATCACCAATATATCCGTGTGTACTCAATCACCAATATACCCGTGTGTACTCAATCACCAATATACCTGTGTGTACTCAATCACCAATATATCCATGTGTTCTCAATCACCAATACCCCCGTGTGTACTCAATCACCAATACCCTGGGGTGTGTACTCAATCACCAATACCCCCGTGTTTACTCAATCACCAATATACCTGTGTGTACTCAATCACCAATACCCGTGTGTACTCAATCACCAATACCCTGGGGTGTGTACTCAATCGCCAATACCCCCGTGTGTACTCAATCACCAATATACCCGTGTGTTCTCAATCACCAATACCCGCGTGTGTACTCAATCACCAATATACCCATGTGTACTCAATCATCAATACCCCCGTGTGTACTCAATCACCAATACCCCCGTGTGTACTCAATCACCAATAACCCCGTGTGTACTCAATCACCAATATACCCATGTGTACTCAATCATCAATACCCCCATGTGTACTCAATCACCAATACCCCTGTGTGTACTCAATCACCAATACCCCGGGGTGTGTACTCAATCGCCAATACCCCTGTGTGTACTCAATCATCAATACCCCCGTGTGTACTCAATCACCAAAACCCCCGTGTGTTCTCAATCACCAATATACCCATGTGTACTCAATCATCAATACCCCCGTGTGTACTCAATCACCAATACCCCCGTGTGTACTCAATCACCAATATACCCATGTGTACTCAATCACCAATATACCCGTGTGTACTCAATCACCAATATACCCGTGTGTACTCAATCACCAATATACACATGTGTACTCAATCACCAATATACCCGTGTGTACTCAATCACCAATAACCCGGGTGTGCTCAATCACCAATACCCCCGTGTGTACTCAATCACCAATATACCCGTGTGTACTCAATCACCAATATACCCGTGTGTACTCAATCACCAATACGCCCGTGTGTACTCAATCACCAATACGCCCGTGTGTACTCAATCACCAATATACCCGTGTGTACTCAATCACCAATATACCCATGTGTACTCAATCACCAATATACCCGTGTGTACTCAATAACCAATATACCCGTGTGTACTCAATCACCAATATACCCGTGTGTAATCAATCACCAATATACCCGTGTGTACTCAATCACCAATATACCCGTGTGTACTCAATCACCAATATACCTGTGTGTACTCAATCACCAATATACCTGTGTGTACTCAATCACCAATATACCCGTGTGTATTCAATTATCAATACCCCCGTGTGTACTCAATCACCAATATACCCGTGTGTACTCAATCACCAATATACCCGTGTGTACTCAATCACCAATACCCCCGTGCGTACTCAATCACCAATACACCCGTGTGTACTCAATCACCAATATACCCGTGTGTACTCCATCACCAATATACCCTTGTGTACTCAATCACCAATATACACGTGTGTACTCAATTATCAATAACCCCGTGTGTACTCAATCACCAATACCCGTGTGTACTCAATCACCAATATACCTGTGTGTACTCAATTATCAATACCCCCGTGTGTAATCAATCACCAATATCCCCGTGTGTACTCAATCACCAATATACCTGTGTGTACTCAATCACCAATATACCCTTGTGTACTCAATCACCAATATACCCGTGTGTCCTCAATCACCAATATACCCGTGTGTACTCAATCACCAAAAAAACCCGTGTGTCCTCAATCACCAATATACCTGTGTGTACTCAATTATCAATAGCCCCGTGTGTACTCAATCACCAATATACCCGTGTGTACTCAATCACCAATATACCCATGTGTACTCAATCACCAATATACCCGTGTGTACTCAATCACCAATATACCCGTGTGTACTCAATCACCAATATACCCGTGTGTACTCAATCACCAATATACCCGTGTGTACTCAATCACCAATATACCCATGTGTACTCAATCACCAATACCCCCGTGTGTTCTCAATCACCAATATACCCATGTGTACTCAATCACCAATACCCCCGTGTGTACTCAATCACGAATATACCCGTGTGTACTCAATCACCAATATACCCGTGTGTACTCAATCACCAATACCCCCGTGTGTTCTCAATCACCAATATATCCGTGTGTACTCAATCACCAATATACCCGGCTGCAGGACATTCTGGAGGGGGAGGGTGAACAGCCAGTTGTCGTGGTGCATATAGGCACCAACGATATAGGTAAAAAACAGGATGAGGTCCGACAAGCTGAATTTAGGGAGTTAGGAGTTAAACTAAAGAGTAGGACCTCAAAGTTAGTAATCTCAGGATTGCTACCAGTGCCACGGGTTAGTCAGAGTAGGAATGACAGGATAGCTAAGATGAATACGTGGCTTGAGAGATGGTGCAAGAGGGAGGGATTCAAATTCCTGGGCCATTGGAACCGGTTCTGGGGGAGGTGGGACCAGTACAAATTGGACGGTCTGCATCTGGGCAGGACTGGAACCAATGTCCTAGGGGGAGTGTTTGCCAGTGCTGTTGGGGAGGGTTTAAACTAATGTGGCAGGGGGATGGGAACCGATGCAGGAAGTCAGTGGGAAATAAAGTGGTGACAGAAACAAAAGGCAGTAAGGGAGAGTGTACAGAACATGACCGGACAGATGGTCTGAGAAAGCAGGGCAAAGACCAAGGGAAGTCTAGATTAAACTGCATTTATTTCAATGCAAGAAGTCTGATGGGCAAGGCAGATGAACTCAGGGCATGGATGGGTACATGGGACTGGGATGTTATAGCTATTACTGAAACATGGCTAAGGGAGGGGCAGGACTGGCAGCTCAATGTTCCAGGGTACAGATGCTATTGGAAAGATAGAGCAGGAGGTAAGAGAGGAGGGGGAGTTGCGTTCTTGATTAGGGAGAACATCACGGCAGTAGTGAGAGGGGATATATCCGAGGGTTCGCCCACTGAGTCCATATGGGTAGAACTGAAAAATAAGAAGGGAGAGATCACTTTGATAGGATTGTACTACAGACCCCCAAATAGTCAACGGGAAATTGAGGAGCAAATATGTAAGGAGATTACAGACAGCTGCAAGAAAAATAGGGTGGTAATAGTAGGGGACTTTAACTTTCCCAACATTGACTGGGACAGCCATAGCATTAGGGACTTGGATGGAGAGAAATTTGTTGAGTGTATTCAGGAGGAATTTCTCATTCAGTATGTGGATGGCCCGACTAGAGAGGGGGCAAAACTTGACCTCCTCTTGGGAAATAAGGAAGGGCAGGTGACAGAAGTGTTAGTGAGGGATCACTTTGGGACCAGTGATCATAATTCCATTAGTTTTAAGATAGCTATGGAGAAGGATAGGTCTGGCCCAAAAGTTAAAATTCTAAATTGGGGAAAGGCCAATTTTGATGGTATTAGACAGGAACTTTCAGAAGTTGATTGGGAGAGTCTGTTGGCAGGCAAAGGGACTTCTGGTAAGTGGGAGGCTTTCAAAAGTGTGTTAACCAGGGTTCAGGGTAAGCACATTCCTTATAAAGTGAAGGGCAAGGCTGGTAGAAGTAGGGAACCTTGGATGACTCGGGAGATTGAGGCACTAGTCAAAAATAAGAAGGAGGCATATGACATGCATAGGCAGCTGGGATCAAGTGGATCCCTTGAAGAGTATAGAGATTGCCGGAGTAGAGTTAAGAGAGAAATCAGGAGGGCAAAAAGGGGATATGAGATTGCTTTGGCAGATCAGGCAAAGGTGAATCCAAAGAGCTTCTACAAATACATAAAGGGCAAAAGGGTAACTAGGGAGAGAGTAGGGCCTCTTAAGGATCAACAAGGTCATCTATGTGCGGAACCACAAGAGATGGGTGAGATCCTGAATGAATATTTCACATCGGTATTTACGGTTGAGAAAGGCATGGATGTTAGGGAACTTGGGGAAATAAATAGTGATGTCTTGAGGAGTGTACATATTACAGAGAGGGAGGTGCTGGAAGTCTTAACGCGCATCAAGGTAGATAAATCTCCGGGACCTGATGAAATGTATCCCAGGACGTTATGGGAGGTTAGGGAGGAAATTGCGGGTCCCCTAGCAGAGATATTTGAATCATCCACCGCTACAGGTGAGGTGCCTGAAGATTGGAGGGTAGCAAATGTTGTGCCTTTGTTTAAGAAGGGCGGCAGGGAAAAGCCTGGGAACTACAGACCGGTGAGCCTGACATCTGTAGTGGGTAAGTTGTTAGAGGGTATTCTGAGGGACAGAATCTACAGGCATTTGGAGAGGCAGGGACTGATTAGGAACAGTCAGCATGGTTTTGTGAGAGGAAAATCATGTCTCACGAATTTGATTGAGTTTTTTGAAGGGGTAACCAAGAAGATAGATGAGGGCTGTGCAGTAGACGTGGTCAACATGGACTTCAGCAAAGCATTTGACAAGGTACCGCATGGGAGGTTGTGACATAAGGTTAAATCTCATGGGATCCAAGGTGAGGTAGCCAATTGGATACAAAATTGGCTTGACGACAGAAGACAGAGGGTGGTTGTCGAGGGTTGTTTTTCAAACTGGATGCCTGTGTCCAGCGGTGTGCCTCAGGGATCGGTGCTGGGTCCGCTGTTATTTGTTATTTATATTAATGATTTGGATGAGAATTTAGGAGGCATGGTTAGTAAGTTTGCAGATGACACCAAGATTGGTGGCATTGTGGACAGTGAAGAAGGTTATCTAGGATTGCAACGGGATCTTGATCAATTGGGCCAGTGGGCCGATGAATGGCAGATGGAGTTTAATTTAGATAAATGTGAGGTGATGCATTTTGGTAGATCGAATCGGGCCAGGACCTACTCCGTTAATGGTAGGGCGTTGGGGAGAGTTATAGAACAAAGAGATCTAGGAGTATAGATTCATAGCTCCTTGAAAGTGGAGTCACAGGTGGATAGGGTGGTGAAGAAGGCATTCAGCATGCTTGGTTTCATTGGTCAGAACATTGAATGCAGGAGTTGGGATGTCTTGTTGAAGTTGTACAGGGCATTGGTGAGGCCACACTTGGAGCACTGTGTACAGTTCTGGTCACCCTATTATAGAAAGGATATTATTAAACTAGAAAGAGTGCAGAAAAGATTTACTAGGATGCTACCGGGACTTGATGGTTTGACTTACAGGGAGAGGTTAGACAGACTGGGACTTTATTCCCTGGAGAGTAGGAGGTTAAGGGGTGATCTTATAGAAGTCTATAAAATAATGAGGGGCATAGATAAGGTCGATAGTCAAAATCTTTTCCCAAAGGTAGGGGAGTCTATAACGAGGGGGCACAGATTTAAGGTGAGAGGGGAGAGATACAAAAGGATCCAGAGGGGCAATTTTTTCACTCAAAGGGTGGTGAGTGTCTGGAACGAGCTGCCAGAGGCAGTAGTAGAGGCGGGTACAATTTTGTCTTTTAAAAAGCATTTGGACAGTTACATGGGGAAGATGGGTATCGAGGGATATGGGCCAAGTGCAGGCAATTGGGACTAGCTTAGTGGTATAAACTGGGCGACATGGACATGTTGGGCCGAAGGGCCTGTTTCCATGTTGTAACTTCTATGATCTATGATCTATGATCTATGATCTATGTACTCAATCACCAATATACCCGTGTGTACTCAATCACCAATATACCCCTGTGTACTCAATCACCAATATACCCGTGTGTACTCAATCACCAATATACCCGTGTGTACTCAATCACCAATACCCCGGTGTGTACTCAATCACCAATATACCCATGTGTACTCAATCACCAATATACCCGTGTGTACTCAATCAACAATATACCCGTGTGTACTCAATCACCAATACCCCCGTGTGTACTCAATCACCAATATACCCATGTGTATTCAATCATCAATACCCCCGTGTGTACTCAATCACCAATATACCCATGTGTACTCAATCACCAATATACCCAGGTGTACTCAATCACCAATACCCCCGTGTGTACTCAATCACCAATATACTCATTTGTATTCAATCATCAATACCCCCGTGTGCACTCAATCACCAATATACCCGTGTGTACTCAATCACCAATATACCCGTGTGTACTCAATCACCAATACGCCCGTGTGTACTCAATCACCAATACGCCCGTGTGTACTCAATCACCAATACACCCGTGTGTACTCAATCACCAATATACCCGTGTGTACTCAATCACCAATATACCCGTGTGTACTCAATAACCAATATACCCGTGTGTACTCAATCACCAATATACCCGTGTGTACTCAATCACCAATATACCCACGTGCACTCAATCACCAATATACCCATGTATACTCAATCAACAATATACCCATGTGTACTCAATCACCAATATACCCGTGTGTACTCAATCACCAATATACCCATGTGTACTCAATCACCAATATACCCGTGTGTACTCAATCATCAATACCCCCGTGTGTACTCAATCACCAATATACCCGTGTGCACTCAATCACCAATATACCCGTGTGTACTCAATCACCAATACCCCCGTGTGTACCCAATCACCAATACCCCCGTGTGTACTCAATCACCAATATACCCGTGTGTACTCAATAACCAATATACCCGTGTGTACTCATTCACCAATATACCCGTGTGCACTCAATCACCAATATACCCATGTGCACTCAATCACCAAAATACCCGTGTGTACTCAATCACCAATATACCCGTGTGTACTCAATCACCAATATACCCGTGTGCACTCAATCACCAATATACCCGTGTGTACTCAATCACCAATATACCCGTGTGTACTCAATCACCAAGATACCCGTGTGTACTCAATAACCAATATACCCGTGTGTACTCAATCACCAATATACCCGTGTGTACTCAATCACCAATATACCCATGTGCACTCAATCACCAATATACCCATGTATACTCAATCACCAATATACCCATGTGTACTCAATCACCAATATACCCGTGTGTACTCAATCACCAATATACCCATGTGTACTCAATCACCAATATACCCTTGTGCACTCAATCACCAATATACCCGTGTGTACTCAATCACCAATATACCCGTGTGTACTCAATCACCAATATACCCGTGTGCACTCAATCACCAATACCCCCGTGTGTACTCAATCACCAATATATCCGTGTGTGCTCAATCACCAATATACCCGTGTGTACTCAATCACCAATATATCCGTGTGTACTCAATCACCAATATACCCGTGTGTACTCAATCACCAATATACCCGTGTGTACTCAATCACCAATATACCCGTGTGTACTCAATCACCAATATACCCATGTGTACTCAATCGCCAATACCCCCGTGTGTACTCAATCACCAATATATCCGTGTGTACTCAATCACCAATATACCCGTGTGTACTCAATCACCAATACCCCCGTGTGTACTCAATCACCAATATACCCGTGTGTACTCAATCACCAATATACCTGTGTGTACTCAATCACCAATACCCCCGTGTATACTCAATCACCAATATACCCGTGTGGACTCAATCACCAATATACCTGTGTGCACTCAATCACCAATATACCCGTGTGTACTCAATCACCAATATACCCGTGTGTACTCAATCACCAATATACCCGTGTGTACTCAATCACCAATACCCCCGTGTGTACTCAATCACCAATATATCCGTGTGTACTCAATCACCAATATACCCGTGTGTACTCAATTACCAATATACCCGTGTGTACTCAATCACCAATACCCCCGTGTGCACTCAATCACCAATATATCCGTGTGTACTCAATCACCAATATACCCGTGTGTACTCAATTAACAATAAACCCGTGTGTACTCAATCACCAATATACCCATGTGTACTCAATTACCAATATACCCAAGTGTACTCAATCACCAATATACCCGTGTGTACTGAATCACCAATATACCCGTGTGTACTCAATCACCAATATACCCGTGTGTACTCAATCACCAATATACCCGTGTGTACTGAATCACCAATATACCCGTGTGTACTCAATCACCAATATACCCGTGTGTACTCAATCACCAATATACCCGTGTGTACTGAATCACCAATATACCCGTGTGTACTCAATCACCAATACCCCCATGTGTGCTCAATCACCAATATACCCGTGTGTACTCAATTACCAATACACCCGTGTGTACTCAATCACCAATATACCCGTGTGTACTCAATTACCAATATACCCGTGTGTACTCAATCACCAATATAGCCGTGTGTACTCAATCACCAATATACCCGTGTGTACTCAATCACCAATATACCCGTGTGTACTCAATCACCAATATACCCGTGTGTACTCAATCACCAATATACCCGTGTGTACTCAATCACCAATATACCCATGTGTACTCAATCACCAATACCCCCGTGTGTACTCAATCACCAATATATCCGTGTGTACTCAATCACCAATATACCCGTGTGTACTCAATCACCAATAGACCGTGTGTACTCAACCACCAATACCCGTGTATACTCAATCAGCAATAACCCCGTGTGTACTCAATCACCAATATACCCGTGTGTACTCAATCACCAATACCCTGGGGTGTGTACTCAATCGCCAATACCCCCGTGTGTACTCAATCAATAATACCCCTGTGTGTACTCAATCACCAATACCCCCATGTGTACTCAATCACCAATATACCCGTGTGTACTCAATCACCAATATACCCGTGTGTCCTCAATCACCAATACGCCCGTGTGTACTCAATCACCAATATACCCGTGTGTCCTCAATCACCAATACCCCCGTGTGTACTCAATCACCAATACCCCCGTGTGTACTCAATCACCAATACCCCCGTGTGTACTCAATCACCAATATACCCGTGTGTACTCAATCACCAATATACCCGTGTGTACTCAATCACCAATATACCCGTGTGTACTCAATCACCAATATACCCGTGTGTACTCAATCACCAATATACCCGTGTGTACTCAATCACCAATATACCCGTGTGTACTCAATCACCAATATACCCGTGTGTACTCAATCACCAATACCCCCGTGTGTACTCAATCACCAATATACCTGTGTGTACTCAATCACCAATACCCGTGTGTACTCAATCACCAATACCACGGGGTGTGTACTCAATCGCCAATACCCCTGTGTGTACTCAATCATCAATACCCCCGTGTGTACTCAATCACCAATACCCCCGTGTGTACTCAATCACCAATATACCCATGCGTATTCAATCATCAATACCCCCGTGTGTACTCAATCACCAATACCCCCGTGTGTACTCAATCACCAATACCCCCGTGTGTACTCAATCACCAATATACCCATGTGTACTCAATCACCAATATACCCATGTGTACTCAATCACCAATATACCCGTGTGCACTCAATCACCAATACCCCGGTGTGTACTCAATCACCAATACCCCCATGTGTGCTCAATCACCAATATACCCGTGTGTACTCAATCACCAATATACCCTTGTGTACGCAATCACCAATATACCCGTGTGTACTCAATCACCAATACGCCCGTGTGTACTCAATCACCAATACGCCCGTGTGTAGTCAATCCCCAATATTCCCGTGTGTACTCAATCACCAATATACCCGTGTGCACTCAATCACCAATATACCCGTGTGTACTCAATCACCAATATACCCGTGTGTACTCAATCACCAATATACCCGTGTGTACTCAATCACCAATATACCCGTGTGTACTCAATCACCAATATACCCGTGTGTACTCAATCACCAATATACCCGTGTGTACTCAATCACCAATATACCTGTGTGTACTCAATCACCAACATAACCGTGTGTACTCAATCACCAATATACCCGTGTGTACTCAATCACCAATATACCCGTGTGTACTCAATCACCAAGATACCCGTGTGTCCTCAATCACCAATATACCCGTGTGTACTCAATCACCAATATACCCATGTGCACTCAATCACCAATATACCCATGTGTACTCAATCACCAATATACCCATGTGCACTCAATCACCAATATACCCATGTGTACTCAATCACCAATATACCCATGTGCACTCAATCACCAATATACCCATGTGTACTCAATCACCAATATACCCGTGTGTACTCAATCACCAATATACCCGTGTGCACTCAATCACCAATATACCCGTGTGTACTCAATCACCAATATATCCGTGTGTACTCAATCACCAATATACCCGTGTGTACTCAATCACCAATATACCCTTTTGTACTCAATCACCAATATACCCGTGTGTACTCAATCACCAATATACCCGTGTGTACTCAATCACCAATATACCCGTGTGCACTCAATCACCAATATACCCGTGTGTACTCAATCACCAATATACCCATGTGTACTCAATCACCAATATACCCATGTGTACTCAATCACCAATACCCCCGTGTGTACTCAATCACCAATATATCCGTGTGTACTCAATCACCAATATCCCCGTGTGTACTCAATCACCAATATACCCGTGTGTACTCAATCACCAATATACCTGTGTGTACTCAATTACCAATATAGCCGTGTGTACTCAATTACCAATATACCCGTGTGTACTCAATCACCAATATACCCGTGTGTACTCAATCACCAATATACCCGTGTGTACTCAATCACCAATGTACCCGTGTGTACTCAATCACCAATATACCCGTGTGCACTCAATCACCAATATACCCATGTGTACTCAATCACCAATATACCCGTGTGTACTCAATCACCAATATACCCGTGTGTACTCAATCACCAATACCCCCGTGTGTACTCAATCACCAATATACCCGTATGTACTCAATCACCAATTTACCCGTGTGTACTCAATCGTCAATACCCCCGTGCGTACTCAATCACCAATAGCCTGTGTGTACTCAACCACCAATACCCGTGTATACTCAATCACCAATACCCCCGTGAGTACTCAATTGCCAATACCCGTGTATACTCAATCACCAATACCGCCGTGTGTACTCAATCATCAATACCCCCGTGTGTACTCAATCATCAATACCCCCGTGTGTACTCAATCACCAAAATACCCGTGTGTACTCAGTCGCCAATACCCCCATGTGTACTCATAAGAACATAAGAACATAAGAAATAGGAGCAGGAGTAGGCCAATCGGCCCCTCGAGCCTGCTCCGCCATTCAATAAGATCATGGCTGATCTGATCCTAACCACAAATCTAAATTCATGTCCAATTTCCTGCCCGCTCCCCGTAACCCCTAATTCCCTTTACTTCTCGGAAACTGTCGATTTCTGTTTTAAATTTATTTAATGATGTAGCTTCCACAGCTTCCTGGGGCAGCAAATTCCACAGACCGACTACCCTCTGAGTGAAGAAGTTTCTCCTCATCTCAGTTTTGAAAGAGCAGCCCCTTATTCTAAGATTATGCCCCCTAGTTCTAGTTTCACCCATCCTTGGGAACATCCTTACCGCATCCACCCAATCAAGCCCCTTCACAATCTTATATGTTTCAATAAGATCGCCTCTCATTCTTCTGAACTCCAATGAGTAAAGTCCCAATCTACTCAACCTCTCCTCATATGTCCGCCCCCTCATCCCCGGGATTAACCAAGTGAACCTTCTTTGTACTGCCTCGAGAGCAAGTATGTCTTTTATTAAGTATGGACACCAAAACTGTATGCAGTATTCCAGGTGCGGTCTCACCAATACCTTATATAACTGCAGCAATACCTCCCTGTTTTTATGTTCTCAATTATCAATACCCCCGTGTGTACTCAATCACCAATATACCCATGTGTACTTAATTATCAATACCCCGTGTGCACTCAATCACCAATATCACCGTGTGTACTTAATCGCCAATAGCTCCGTGTGTACACTATCGCCAATACCCCCGTGTGTACTCAATCATCAATACCCCCGGGTGTACTCAATCACCAATACACCCGTGTGTACTCAATCGCCAATACCCCCGTGTGTACTCAATCACCAATACCCCCGTGTGTACTCAATCACCAATACTGTTGTACTCAATTCCCCTGGGAGGTGTAGTCAATCACCAATTCCCTGTGTGTACTCAATCAGCAATTCCCCGTGTGTACTCAATCACCTATTCCCCCTGTGTGTACTCAATCACCAATTCCCCTGGGAGGTGTACTCAATCACCAATTCCCCATGTGTACTCAATCACCAATTCCCCGTGTGTACTCAATCACCAATTCCCCGTGTGTACTCAATCACCAATTCCCCGTGTGTACTCAATCACCAATTCCCCGTGTGTGTACTCAATCACCAATTCCCCGTGTGTGTACTCAATCACCAATTCCCCGTGTGTACTCAATCACCAATTCCCCGTGTGTGTACTCAATCACCAATTCCCCGTGTGTACTCAATCATCAATACCCCCGGGTGTACTCAATCACCAATACCCCCGTGTGTACTCAATCACCAATACCCCCGTGTGTACTCAATCACCAATACTGTTGTGCACTCAATCACCAATACCACCGTGTGTACTCAATCACCAATACACCCGTGTGTACTCAATCACCAATACCCCCGTGTGTACTCAATCACCAATACCCCCGTGTGTACTCAATCACCAATACTGTTGTACTCAATTCCCCTGGGAGGTGTAGTCAATCACCAATTCCCTGTGTGTACTCAATCAGCAATTCCCCGTGTGTACTCAATCACCTATTCCCCCTGTGTGTACTCAATCACCAATTCCCCTGGGAGGTGTACTCAATCACCAATTCCCCATGTGTACTCAATCACCAATTCCCCGTGTGTACTCAATCACCAATTCCCCGTGTGTACTCAATCACCAATTCCCCGTGTGTACTCAATCACCAATTCCCCGTGTGTACTCAATCACCAATTCCCCGTGTGTGTACTCAATCACCAATTCCCCGTGTGTACTCAATCATCAATACCCCCGGGTGTACTCAATCACCAATACCCCCGTGTGTACTCAATCACCAATACCCCCGTGTGTACTCAATCACCAATACTGTTGTGCACTCAATCACCAATACCACCGTGTGTACTCAATCACCAATACCCCCGTGTGTACTCAATCACCAATTCCCCGTGTGTACTCAATCACCAATTCCCCGTGTGCACTCAATCACCAATACCACCGTGTGTACTTAATCGCCAATATCCCCGTGTGTACTCAATCATCAATACCCCCGTGTGTACTCAATCACCAATACCCCCGTGTGTACTCAATCACCAATACCCGTGTGTACTCAATCACCAATATACCCATGTGTACTCAATCGCCAATACCCCCATGTGTACTCAATCACCAATATGCCCATGTGTACTGAATGGCCAATACCCCCGTGTGTACTCAATCACCAATATACCCGTATGTTCTCAATGTCCAATACCCCCGTGTGTACTCAATCACCAATACCCCTGTGGTGTGTACTCAATCACCTATTCCCCCTGTGTGTACTCAATCACCAATTCCCCTGGGAGGTGTACTCAATCACCAATTCCCCGTGTGTACTCAATCACCAATTCCCCGTGTGTACTCAATCACCAATTCCCCGTGTGTACTCAATCACCAATTCCCCGTGTGTACTCAATCACCAATTCCCCGTGTGTGTACTCAATCACCAATTCCCCGTGTGTGTAGTCAATCACCAATTCCCCGTGTGTACTCAATCACCAATTCCCCGTGTGTGTACTCAATCACCAATACCCCCATGTGTGCTCAATCACCAATATACCCGTGTGTACTCAATCACCAATATACCCTTGTGTACGCAATCACCAATATACCCGTGTGTACTCAATCACCAATACGCCCGTGTGTAGTCAATCCCCAATATTCCCGTGTGTACTCAATCACCAATATACCCGTGTGCACTCAATCACCAATATACCCGTGTGTACTCAATCACCAATATACCCGTGTGTACTCAATCACCAATATACCCGTGTGTGTACTCAATCACCAATATACCCGTGTGTACTCAATCACCAATATACCCGTGTGTACTCAATCACCAATATAACCGTGTGTACTCAATCACCAATATACCCGTGTGGACTCAATCACCAATATACCTGTGTGTACTCAATCACCAACATAACCGTGTGTACTCAATCACCAATATACCCGTGTGTACTCAATCACCAATATACCCGTGTGTACTCAATCACCAAGATACCCGTGTGTCCTCAATCACCAATACCCCCATGTGTACTCAATCACCAATATGCCCATGTGTACTGAATGGCCAATACCCCCGTGTGTACTCAATCGCCAATATACCCGTATGTTCTCAATGTCCAATACCCCCGTGTGTACTCAATCACCAATACCCCTGTGGTGTGTACTCAATCACCTATTCCCCCTGTGTGTACTCAATCACCAATTCCCCTGGGAGGTGTACTCAATCACCAATTCCCCGTGTGTACTCAATCACCAATTCCCCGTGTGTGCTCAATCACCTATTCCCCCTGTGTGTACTCAATCACCAATTCCCCTGGGAGGTGTACTCAATCACCAATTCCCCGTGTGTACTCAATCACCAATTCCCCGTGTGTACTCAATCACCAATTCCCCGTGTGTACTCAATCACCAATTCCCCGTGTGTACTCAATCACCAATTCCCCGTGTGTGTACTCAATCACCAATTCCCCGTGTGTGTAGTCAATCACCAATTCCCCGTGTGTACTCAATCACCAATTCCCCGTGTGTGTACTCAATCACCAATTCCCCGTGTGTGTACTCAATCACCAATTCCCCGTGTGTGTAGTCAATCACCAATTCCCCGTGTGTACTCAATCACCAATTCCCCGTGTGTGTACTCAATCACCAATTCCCCGTGTGTGTGCTCAATCACCAATTCCCCGTGTGTGTACTCAATCACCAATTCCCTGTGTGTGTACTCAATCACCAATTCCCTGTGTGTACTCAATCACCAACCCCTCGGGGTCCGGGGGCGTGAGCCTCAGAGTTGGGGGCTGGAGGTTTATTTGATTCTATCTCTTTATTATACTTTCTATTTATTACTGTTTATCTTCTTACACCTTCGAGCCCGTCTGAAGATCCCACTCAATCAACTGCTCTGATATCAGAGCAGGGACGGCCCAGACCCCGTCCTGGGCCTGTGCTGGGTGAGCTGATCCCACCTGGTGTGGGACTGGGCCCCACACAGGGAGCAGGAGAGGCCCAGGCTCAACCCTGGGCCTGAGCTGGGTTAAGAAAAGTACAGGAACAGTTACAGGCTCCCCATTCTGTACAAAGTATACTGCTGTATATTGTGTTTATGTGTGACCATCTTATCTACTAAAAGACAAGGGACGCTAAATTGGGCCGTGTAACGCCCGTTGTTTCGGCGCTACGCGGCCTCTCCGACCATCCAAGATGGCGTCTTGGATGCTCACGCGTTTCCTGCGTGACGTGCGCCAGACGCCATCTTGGTATAGGAGTTAGCGCAGGCGCAGATAACGGACGCTGGAATCATGTAAAGTAGGGAGAAAATGGCTTCAATCAGTGTACAACGCTGATTTAAAGTGATAGACACCATTTTGGGATTTAACGCTCAACTCAACGCACAGTCTTAACCCCGATCATCTGAACGTGTCTCAGAGTGTCTGGAGGACCCCCCACCAGCGCTATTTAAAGGGGCCAGGCAGGATTTACAGGTTAGTGGCTGGATTATTGCCTCTGGCTGCCGAGACATTTGTAACTGTTTTTGGAGGTCTCCTAGACTTCAATACTAGGACACGGGGACAGAGCCCAACATTTAGAGCCAGGACGTGCAGGAGTGAAGTTAGGAAATGCTTCTACACTCAAAGGGTGGGAGATGTTTGGAACGCTGTTCTACAGACGGCAGTTGATGCTAGCTCAATTGTGAATGTTAAATCTGAGATTGATCGATTTCTGTGAACCAAGGGTATTAAGGGATATGGGGCTAAGACGGGTATATGGAGTTAGGTCACAGGTCCGCCATGATCTCACTGAATGGTGGAACAGGCTCGAGGGGCTAAATGCCACGGCCACTTGCTGCCTCTTGATATGCGCCACCTTCTCCTGCAAGAAAGCGGGACGTGTGTCTGGGTGATGTGCCTGTCATGGTTGAATAGCTGCCAGTGTGTGGGGCCTGTGAGTTGTGGGTGGGCGGTTTGAAACAGTGGTAATGTGTGAGGGTGAGAGGAAGCATCTGATTGGAAGAGTTGAGTACTGATGGGAAGAGTTTATTGGTGTGTGGGTGATGGGGGTGTCGTGTGTGGTGCAGTTGGTCGGAGACACCACTTGACAGTTGACCTCACTCACCTTGACCACTCATGTCAAATCATTGAACTTCTTCCTGCACTGCATCCATGTTCATGATGCTGTGAGCCTGGCACTGACTTCGTCCCCCGCTGCCTCCCACTGCCTTTTGGGTATATGTCTGGAGGGCCACTTGCCCCCCGGGGATATGGGATGCCCCTCCTTCTGTCCACCTCCTGCACCCAAGGTCTCTCGTGCATCAGCAGTGAACCTTGGTGCATGCACTCTCACAGGCCTGGTACAAACTCAGATCGGCAGATTGGTGAGGTCTGGTGTGCAGATTGGAGGATGTGGGATTTAGTAGTGCGCAACCTTTATTCAATATTTTAACATAACTCATCAGTGTGTAAACATAGGGATGGGATCTTCATCTGTGTTTTACGGGTATAATGTCTGATGTCTGCTCAGACTTGGAGCAGATATTGGACTGTTATTTTCAGCAAATACCAGGTACCAGCTACCTTTAAGAGATTTCCAAGAAACATCCTCCCTTTAAGAGATGGAGCTCCCTCTGGTGGTGGAAAGTGTGAATTGCTGGAATGGAATGCCGATTGCAGGTCAGTGCTCCCTTGGGTCCAAACTTGCGTCTTGCCTGCCCAGGGTCCATCGAGCGGGGGGTAACAGAGAATCTCGATAACATCGCCCAGAACGGACCCTGTCCAACTTTTTTTTTCCCCCAAGATCTGTGAGGCACTCTCATATTATTTGGCTCGAACCTCGAAATCAGTCCAACTGATTTCCCTCAATGTAGAAGAGATAGCAGGAATGGGGAGTGGGAATCTGGAACTCTCTCCCCCAAAAAACTGTTGGGGCTGGGGGTCAATTGGAAATGTCATAACTGCGATTGATCGATTGTTGATGTGTTCGGGGATTAAGGGTTACAGAACCAAGGAGGGTGGATGGAGTTAGGAGACAGATCAGCCATGGTCTCATTGAATGGTGGAACAGGCTCGAGGGGCTGAATGGCCTCCTCCTGTTCCTGTGTAACAGGATAGAGGGGCTGAATGGCATCCTCCAGGACCAATGTGACCAGGGTTCTCTCCAGTGTGTCCAGTTTCTCTCCACTGTGTCCAGGGTTCTTTCCAATGTGACCAGGATTCTCTCCAGTGTGACCAGGGTTCTCTCCAGTGTGTCCAGTTTCTCTCCAGTGTGTCCAGTTTCTCTCCACTGTGTCCAGGGTTCTCTCCAATGTGACCAGGGTTCACTCCAGTGTGTCCAGTGTTCTCTCCAGTGTGTCCAGGGTTCTCTCCAATGTGACCAGGATTCTCTCCAGTGTGACCAGGGTTCTCTCCAGTGTGTCCAGTTTCTCTCCAGTGTGTCCAGTTTCTCTCCAGTGTGTCCAGTCTCTCTCCAGTGTGACCAAGGTTCTCTCAATTGTGACCAGGGCTCCCTCCAGTGTGTCCAGTTTCTCTCCAGTGTGACCAAGGTTCTCTCCAATGTGACCAGGGCTCCCTCCAGTGTGTCCAGTTTCTCTCCAGTGTGTCCAGTTTCTCTCCAGTGTGTCCAGTCTCTCTCCAGTGTGACCAAGGTTCTCTCAATTGTGACCAGGGCTCCCTCCAGTGTGTCCAGTTTCTCTCCAGTGTGACCAAGGTTCTCTCCAATGTGACCAGGGCTCCCTCCAGTGTGTCCAGTTTCTCTCCAGTGTGTCCAGTGTTCTCTCAATTGTGACCAGGGCTCCCTCCAGTGTGTCCAGTTTCTCTCCAGTGTGACCAAGGTTCTCTCCAATGTGACCAGGGCTCCCTCCAGTGTGTCCAGTTTCTCTCCAGTGTGTCCAGGGTTCTCTCCACTGTGTCCAGGGTTCTCTCCAGTGCGTCCAGGGTTCTCTCCAGTGTGTCCCGGGTTCTCTCCAGTGTGTCCAGGGTTGTAGCCAGTGTGTCCAGGGTTCTCTCCAGTGTGTCCAGGGTTCTCTCCAGTGTGTCCAGTATCTCTCCAGTGTGTCCAGTATCTCTCCAGTGTGTCCAGGGTTCTCTCCAGTGTGTCCAGTATCTCTCCAGTGTGTCCAGGATTCTATCCAGTGTGTCCAGGGTTCTATCCAGTGTGTCCAGTATCTCTCCAGTGTGTCCAGGGTTCTATCCAGTGTGTCCAGGGTTCTCTCCAGTGCGTCCAGGGTTCTCTCCAGTGCGTCCAGGGTTCTGTCCAGTGTGTCCAGGGTTCTGTCCAGTGTGTCCAGTGTTCTCTCCAGTGTGTCCAGTATCTCTCCAGTGTGTCCAGGGTTCTATCCAGTGTGTCCAGTGTTCTCTCCAGTGTGTCCAGTATCTCTCCAGTGTATCCAGGGTTCTGTCCAGTGTGTCCAGTGTTCTCTCCAGTGTGTCCAGTATCTCTCCAGTGTGTCCAGGGTTCTCTCCAGTGTGTCCAGGGTTCTATCCAGTGTGTCCAGTGTTCTCTCCAGTGTGTCCAGTATCTCTCCAGTGTGTCCAGGGTTCTGTCCAGTGTGTCCAGGGTTCTCTCCAGTGTGTCCAGGGTTCTCTCCAGTGTGTCCAGGGTTCTATCCAGTGTGTCCAGGGTTCTCTCCAGTGTGTCCACTATCTCTCCAGTGTGTCCAGGGTTCTGTCCAGTGTGTCCAGTGTTCTCTCCAGTGTGTCCAGTGTTCTCTCCAGTGTGTCCAGGGTTCTCTCCAGTGTGTCCAGGGTTCTCTCCAGTGTGTCCAGTATCTCTCCAGTGTGTCCAGTATCTCTCCAGTGTGTCGAGGGTTCTGTCCAGTGTGTCGAGGGTTCTGTCCAGTGTGTCCAGGGTTCTCTCCAGTGTGTCCAGTATCTCTCCAGTGTGTCCAGGGTTCTGTCCAGTGTGTCCAGGGTTCTGTCCAGTGTGTCCAGGGTTCTGTCCAGTGTGTCCAGGGTTCTCTCCAGTGTGTCCAGTATCTCTCCAGTGTGTCCAGGGTTCTCGCCAGTGTGTCCAGTATCTCTCCAGTGTGTCCAGGGTTCTGTCCAGTGCGTCCAGTATCTCTCCAGTGTGTCCAGGGTTCTATCCAGTGTGTCCAGTATCTCTCCAGTGTGTCCAGGGTTCTCTCCAGTGTGTCCAGTATCTCTCCAGTGTGTCCAGTGTTCTCTCCAGTGTGCCCAGGGTTCTCTCCAGTGCGTCCAGTATCTCTCCAGTGTGTCCAGTATCTCTCCAGTGTGTCCAGTGTTCTCTCCAGTGTGTCCAGTATCTCTCCAGTGTGTCCAGTGTTCTCTCCAGTGTGTCCAGTATCTCTCCAGTGTGTCCAGGGTTCTCTCCAGTGTGTCCAGTATCTCTCCAGTGTGTCCAATGTTCTATCCAGTGTGCCCAGGGTTCCGTCCAATGCCCCTTTGTGATTACGTCTCGTACATCGATACTTGTCCAATTATTGAAATACAAGCTGATCTCGAGTTGACTGAATTTTATTTTAACTGAAGCTTGTTCAAGCTGAACCAATCCTGGCTGAAGATTCCTGGTTTTATCAAGTGCCTTAAATGATAATATAATGTCATGCAGCCTGTGTGTTTCTTGCCTTCTATTTCTACAACACATCTTTGTTCGGGAATATTGTTTGGAAGTTCATTCTCTCGTTTAAATTTCTTTATATCCATTTGGGGCTTAAGATATTTCTCTGAATAATCCGTCTCACCGTCTGGTCCAGTCTGATCCAAACCCGGCGAACCCCCACACAAGGCTCGTCCCCAAGGGGTTCACCTGATCGATCGGCACCGCTAACCCTGACCCCTGACCCCTGACCCCGGGGGCACCGGAAGGTGAGGCAGTCCAGCGGGCACAAACCCCGAACCACTTCCTCCCGGGTCACGAGCAGGGAGATCGATCCCCATTCCGGGAGACTTCCGGACAATCCGGGAGGGCTGGAAACTCCAATCCCACAACGGGGGAGATCAGCCCACTCAGCACAGGCCCGGAATAAAGCCTGAGCATTTCCTGCTCTGTGCGTGGGGATCCACCTCCAGATCCCGGGGATCCGGGGATCCCCCCCCAGATATCAGGGTTCCCCCTCCAGATACCCGGGATCCCCCCCCAGATATCAGGGTTCCCCCTCCAGATCCCGGGGATCCCCCCCCAGATATCAGGGTTCCCCCTCCAGATCCCGGGGATCCGGGGATCCCCCCCCAGATATCAGGGTTCCCCCTCCAGATACCCGGGATCCCCCCCCAGATATCAGGGTTCCCCCTCCAGATACCGGGGATCCTCCCCCCTCCCCCCAGATATCAGGGTTCCCCCTCCAGATCCCGGGGATCCGGGGATCCCCCCCCAGATATCAGGGTTCCCCCTCCAGATACCCGGGATCCCCCCCCAGATATCAGGGTTCCCCCTCCAGATCCCGGGGATCCCCCCCCAGATATCAGGGTTCCCCCTCCAGATCCCGGGGATCCGGGGATCCCCCCCCAGATATCAGGGTTCCCCCTCCAGATACCCGGGATCCCCCCCCCAGATATCAGGGTTCCCCCTCCAGATACCGGGGATCCTCCCCCCTCCCCCCAGATATCAGGGTTCCCCCTCCAGATACCGGGGATCCCTCGCCCCCCCAGATATCGAGGTTCATCCCCCCAGATATCGGGGGTCCCCACTCCAGATAGTGGGGTTCCCCCTCCAGGTCTCCACCCTCCCTTTCCTCTCCAAAGTCCTTCAATGTGTTGTCACCTCCCAAATCCATGCCCATCTTTCCCACAACTCCATGTTTGAATCCCTCCAATCAGGTTTCCGCCCCTGCCACAATACTGAAACGACCCTTATCAACGTCACAAATGACCTCCTATGTGACTGAGACCGTGGTAAACTATCCCTCCTCATCCTTCTCCACCTGTCTGCAACCTTTGACACATTGACCACATCCTCCTCCGGTGTCCAGCTGGGTGGGACTGCGCTCGCCTGGTTCCATTCTTATCCATCCAGTCGTAGCCAGAGAATCACCTGCAATGGCTCCTCTTCCCACTCCCTCACCGTTACCTCTGGAGTCCCCCCAGGATCTATCCTTGGCCCCCTCCTATTCCTCATCTACATGCTGCCCCTCGGCGACATCATCCGAAAACTCAATGTCAGGTTCCACATGTACGCTGACAACACCCAGCTCGACCTCACCACCACCTCCCTCGACCCCTCCACTCTCTCTCATTGGTCACACTGCTCGACTGACATCCAGTACTGGATGAGCAGAAATTTACTCCAATTAAATATTGGGAAGACTGAAGCCATTGTCTTCAGTCCCCGCCACAAACTCCGTTCCCTCATCACCGACTCCATCCCTCTCCCCGGCCACTGTCTGAGGCTGAACCAGGCCGTTCACAACCTCGGCCTCCTGTTTGACCCTGAGATGAGCTTCTGACCCCATATTCTCTCCATCACCAAGACCGCCTACTTCCCCCTCCGTAACATCGCCCGTCTCTGCCCCGCCTCAGCTCATCTGCTGCTGAAACCCTCATCAATGCCTTTATTACCTCCAGACTCCACTATTCCAATGCCCCCCTGACCGGCCTCCCATCCTCCACCCTCCATAAACTTGAGCTCATCCAAAACTCTGCCCCGTATCCTAACTCACACCAAGTCCCGTTCACCCATCACCCGCTGTGCTCACTGACCCACATTGGCTCCCGGTCCGGGAACGCCTCAATTTTAAAATTCTCATCCATGTTTTCAAATCCCTCCATGTCCCTCGCCCCCTCCCGTCCCTATCTCTGTAACCTTCCTCAGGCCCACAACCCCACCCCGAGATCTCTGCGCTCCTCCAACACTGGCCTCTTGCGCACTCCCTGATTTTAATCGCTCCACCATTGGCGGCCGTACCTTCAGCTTTCTCGGCCCTAAGCTCTGGAATTCCTTCCAGATATCTTGAGGGGGAGCCCCTCCAAATACCGGGGCTCCCCCTCCAAATACCGGGGCTCCCCCTCCAAATACCGGGGCTCCCCCTCCAAATACCGGGGCTCCCCCTCCAAATACCGGGGCTCCCCCTCCAAATACCGGGGCTCCCCCTCCAAATACCGGGGCTCCCCCTCCAAATACCGGGGCTCCCCCTCCAGATACCGGGGCCCCCCCTCCAGATACCGGGGCTCCCCCTCCAGATACCGGGGCTCCCCCTCCAGATACCGGGGCTCCACCTCCAAATACCGGGGCTCCCCCTCCAGATATCGGGGCCCCCCTCCAAATACTGGGGCCCCCCCTAAAATACCGGGGCTCCCCCTCCAAATACCGGGGCTCCCCTCCAAATACCGGGGCTCCCCCTCCAAATACCGGGGCTCCCCCTCCAAATACCGGGGCTCCCCTCCAAATACCGGGGCTCCCCCTCCAAATACCGGGGCTCCCCCTCCAAATACCGGGGCTCCCCCTCCAAATACCGGGGCTCCCCCTCCAAATACCGGGGCTCCCCCTCCAAATACCGGGGCTCCCCCTCCAAATACCGGGGCTCCCCCTCCAGATACCGGGGCCCCCCTCCAGATATCGAGGCTCCCCTCCAGATATCGAGGCTCCCCTCCAGATATCGGGGCTCCCCCTCAAATACCGGGGCCCCCCTCCAGATATCGGGGCTCCCCTCCAGATATCGGGGCTCCCCCTCAAATATCGGGGCTCCCCCTCCAAATACCGGGGCCCCCCCTCAAATACCGGGGCCCCCCTCCAGATATCTGGGTTACCCACCCCCCCAAATACCGCGTCTCCACCCCAAATATCAGGACCTCCCTCCTAATATCAGGGCTCCCCCCCAAATATCGGGGCCCCCCTCCTAATATCGGGGCTCCCCCCCCAAATATCGGGGCCCCCCTCCTAATACCGGGGCTCCCCCTCCTAATACCGGGGCTCCCCCCCAAATATCGGGGCTCCCCCTCCTAATACCGGGGCTCCCCCTCCTAATATCGGGGCTCCCCCTCCTAATATCGGGGCTCCCCCTCCTAATATCGGGGCTCCCCCTCCTAATATCGGGGCTCCCCCTCCTAATATCGGGGCCCCCCTCCTAATATCGGGGCCCCCCCCCCAAATATCGGGGCTCCCCCTCCTAATATCGGGGCTCCCCTCCTAATATCGGGGCTCCCCCCCCCAAATATCGGGGCTCCCCCCCCAAATACCGGGGCTCCCCCTCCTAATATCGGGGCTCCCCCTCCTAATATCGGGGCTCCCCCCAAATACCGGGGCTCCCCCTCCTAATATCGGGGCTCCCCCTCCTAATATCGGGGCTCCCCCCAAATATCGGGGCTCCCCCTCCTAATATCGGGGCTCCCCCTCCTAATATCGGGGCTCCCCCTCCTAATATCGGGGCTCCCCCTCCTAATATCGGGGCTCCCCCTCCTAATACCGGGGCTCCCCCTCCTAATATAGGGGCTCCCCCTCCTAATATCGGGGCTCCCCCTCCTAATATCGGGGCTCCCCCTCCAAATATCGGGGACCCCTCCTAATATCGGGGCTCCCCCTCCTAATATCGGGGCTCCCCCTCCTAATATCGGGGCTCCCCCTCCTAATATCGGGGCTCCCCCTCCTAATATCGGGGCTCCCCCTCCTAATATCGGGGACCCCTCCTAATATCGGGGCCCCCCTCCTAATACCGGGGCTCCCCCCCAAATATCGGGGCCCCCCTCCTAATATCGGGGCTCCCCCTCCTAATATCGGGGACCCCTCCTAATATCGGGGCTCCCCCTCCTAATACCGGGGCTCCCCCCCAAATATCGGGGCTCCCCCTCCTAATATCGGGGCTCCCCCCAAATACCGGGGCTCCCCCTCCTAATACCGGGGCTCCCCCTCCTAATACCGGGGCTCCCCCTCCTAATACCGGGGCTCCCCCTCCTAATATCGGGGCTCCCCCTCCTAATACCGGGGCTCCCCCTCCTAATACCGGGGCTCCCCCTCCTAATACCGGGGCTCCCCCTCCTAATACCGGGGCTCCCCCCCCAAATATCGGGGCTCCCGCCCTAATATCGGGGCTCCCCCTCCTAATATCGGGGCTCCCCCTCCTAATATCGGGGCTCCCCCTCCTAATATCGGGGCTCCCCCCAAATACCGGGGCTCCCCCTCCTAATACCGGGGCTCCCCCTCCTAATACCGGGGCTCCCCCCAAATATCGAGGCTCCCCCCCCAAATATCGGGGCTCCCCCCCCAAATATCGGGGCTCCCCCCCAAATATCGGGGCCCCCCTCCTAATATTGGGGCCCCCCCTCCTAATATCGGGGCTCCCCCCAAATATCGAGGCCCCCCCTCCAGATATCGAGGTTCCCCCTCTCGATATTGGAGCTCCCCCTCTTAATATTGGGGGTCCCCCTCTTGATATTGGGGGACCCCCCAAATATCAGGGCTCCCCCCCAAATATCAGGGCTCCCCCCCAAATATCAGGGCTCCCCCCCAAATATCGGGGCTCCCCCCCAAATATCGAGGCTCCCCCCCAAATATCGAGGCTCCCCCTCTTGATATCAGGTGTCCCCCCTAAATATCAGGGCTCCTCCTCCAAATATCGGGGCTCTTTCTCCGAATATCGAGGCTCCCCCTCTAGATATAAGGGCTAACCTCAAATATCAGGGCGCCCCCCTCTAGAAATCGGGGC